>NC_090921.1:1438519248-1438821294 GCF_040938575.1 Ambystoma mexicanum
GAATAGTTGTTTACATGTTTCAGTGAATCAAGGACAGGCTCACTTGTCCTGCCAGGGTGGGAACGGCCAAGGTGCCAAACACCAAGTACACTTCAAAGTATCTTCCGCACAGGGGCCAATGTTCACATGGCCTAGCCAGACCCAGTGTCTCCTGGCAGGCTCCCCTGAAACAGAGTGCCCCCTGCAATCCACATAAGTGTGTCTCTCCCTTCAGCAGTCTTTGTGCCTTTTCTGCATGCCTCATGCCCCTCCATCCCCCCTCCAGTATCAATGGCAGTTCGCACCTGTGGCTGTGCTCTGCCAAGGGGGCTGGCAGGATGGTAACGGCCAAGGTGTCAAACACCATGTACACTTCAAAGGTATCTTCAGCGCAGAGGCCATTGTTCACATGACCTCCCCAGACCCAGTGTCTCCTGGCTCCCTTGAATCAGACCGCGTCCCTGCAATCCACATAAGTGTGTATCTCCCTTCAGCAGTGTTCCGGGCCACTCATTCACATACACACCCACTTTTCTAATTCTTTATAAACCCCTAGATATTTATCCTGAGAACATCTGTGAGCACTGCAAGTGAACTCGTGATTGTGCTACCTGTGAACATCTGTGAGTACTGGAAGTCGACACTTGATCGCACTACCTGTTCTCCTCAGGGTCGGACTGGGACAAGAAATAGGCCCAGTCACCCAAAAAGAAGTGGCCCACCCCTCGCCTCACAACCCTTGACCTCTGATGACATCACCGGAAGAGATGTCATTTTACCCCACCCCAAAGTGACATCCCGGGAAGTGATGAAACACGACTTTCACCCCTTGACAAAACAGGAAGTGGCATCAAATAGCATTGTTCCTAAATACACTAAATTACTGTGAATCCAAGCAGACGTCCAAGGCCAACTGATATGTTATTGTATAGCACTTACGCTTAAGCTCTTTTTTATAGAACAAATATGCATACAATATCACCCAAACTGTGTTGGTGCTCCTTTATCAACCTAAGAAGGATGAAAGGCTTTTTGAAAAAAAAAGAAAAAATGAGAAATAAAATATAATTTTTTCCAATTCTTTTCCCAAACCGGCCAAGGCATGGCCAGAAACTGGCCCCAACTCCCTAGGGACGATTTTGGCTTGGCCACGGGCCGAAAGGCTGAGGGGCCAATCCGACCGTTGTTCTCCTGCTACTAACTACCCTGCTTGCTGAATCCAATTGTTTGTTAGTCAAGGTAAGCGCAGGTCACCTAATCATCTCTTTCTGATCTCAAAATATCTATCTATTTCAAACAAATGTACCCAGTAGTGTAATGTTCATTCATCTCATTGACTTTACCATTGTCTACTGTTTAAAGTGTTCTGATCTCGTTATATAGCAAATTTCACCACTGTCAATTGTGATAGAATTGCATCTTTCTCGGACCATGTCTATAAGCATGTTTCCTTTTGATACATGAAAGTACATTCAACGGACATGTAACACGTTACGATTTCCATCGCAGCAATCAATTCTGTATGAAAGTTATCAGTGTATATTCGACTACGCTAAACAGGTTTTGTCTCTTTGACCAAAACAAACATTGCATAGAAAACTTTTGATATAATTCCATTGGTCTCATGCATTCAGTAGAATTTCTTTGTAATTATGTATCCTTTTTCATACAGATTTCTCAAGAATGCCTGCTTGTATGGTTTTCGGTTGCTGTTCTAAGAGCCATGACAGTAAGTAAGGGCACAAGCATGCATACATTTCTGAGGAATATCAATTTAATAAGAGAATGGGTTCGACATTGTGGATTTCCAGTGGACAAGCTTGAAAGTAGAGGCCAGGATGTCATGAGAGACTTGAGGGCCAATCGATTCCACATTGGCTGCCTGCACTTTAACCCTGATATGTACGACTAATTGTAATACACAAAAAAGCATCGACTCGGAATGTCTCGTAAATTGCTCCCAAATGCAATTCCAACTCTATCCATGCACACTCTGCCTCAGGTGAGTCCCGCATGATGAATTAGCTGTAGGCGGTGGGGTACCGAACAGGTAACTAAATGAACGGATTGGTGCTTCCGGTGTTACTAAAATTTGCATATTTACCAGATTCTATTACTTTTTAACTATACCACATTTTACTACACATCTATCCCTGGTTTATGGAGCATCATAGAAAGTAATTATGACCATAGTAAACAATGCCACGGTGCCCTTCAAAAGAAGCATAATATTTTCATAATCGGTTTATGACATGCCAATTTTTTTGGGGACCATACTGATGGAAGCACAGACCCTCGCAAGTGACGAAAACACTGACACATCCAGTATACCAATGGTGAGCTCTACAGACTTGCAGAAGTTCATATTAGTTGGATCTTCCAACATATCTAATGCAAATCTAATTTTCCTTTTTACATCTGCGTGACAATGCACTGAAAATGAAGGAGCAAGATTCTGCATCCATTTCTTTTGCAGAGTCAACAACAACTTCGAGCACCTATCAGGTAATTTTATTTAACTTTTCAATTATGAGAATGTATTATCCTTGTAATTTAAAATAATATGAAATATTTTATGTATCCTGTCGGTTGTTTACACTATGTGTAATTTATGGGTTTCTCTTTATATGCACCATTGTCTGCATCCTATTGTCTCTGTTCCATTTCACTATTTCATCCATAATAAAACACGTACTGTGTTATAGGGGGATGCTGGTACTTCGACTACAATTATATCAACCTTTGGAGCTGGTCCAGAGTATGAGGTATGCGTACTGACAGTTCCCTTGAATGAAAGAAACTAAATCCTACATAGGATACTATTAGATAGTGGCATTCATATAAACGTGCAGTGTTTCAAACATTTATCATTTCAGTTCTAATGTTACAATTTCTACCCTAATGCAGAATACATTGCAAAATGTTTGAGGGCAGCATTACAATCAGTATGTTTTGCATGATGATCTCTGATCGAGTACACTTGCCATCAATCATGTGAAATTCAAAATGTATATTTTGACTAAATGACGTACACTGTTTACGAGGATATGTATGTAAGCATTGTGTGCAATGAAAGATTTGAACTCCTGACTTTTGTTTTTTTAAATAAATATTCTATTCAAGGAATGTATACAAGGCCGAGAATTAGAAGAGGAGGCGGACCAGCTTGCTGGTGCGGCCGTTATAGAGAAGACCACGGTTTCAAAGAAAATCAAGAAAACAAGGGTAACTAACAAACAATTTCATATACTAAATATGTTTTGGGCTGGTGTTTTCTTCATAACATGTTTTTGATTTAAAGTGCTATCTACTGTATGTGTGATTTATATTGAACATGTTTTTACAACCCATCTCCTATAGACCCAGAATGAAAAGAAGTGTAAAGACACAGACAACAAATGAAACCAAAGATGCTGCTTGCAAAACAGATTTCACCATGGAGCAACTACTATTTGAGGCACAGCGTGGTCCAGTCAATAAGCAGACTTGAGATGCTTATGCCCAATTGGCCAGAAAATGAATTGTATCTGACCGCAAAGCCAACAAAGTGTTGTTGATCATTGCTACAATGTGAGAACTCGACAAGATGAAGATGAAACTGAATGTAATGAAGATGCTTTTGAATTAATCACTGACCACTTGACACAATCTACACCCGGAAAAAAAGGTCCACCAAATAAACAATCGACGTTGATGGTTTCTCAAATTCGTGTGCAAATAACACAAGCTGAACTAACAGAGACTGAAACTTTTATGCAATTGACTGATGAACTTGCCAAAGATCTCGACTACAGTATGTCTAGTTTGGCTGATTTGTCCACCACAGTTCAGTCACAAACCACAATCATGCAGGACAATTGGCTAATAAAGGAGCAGATATACATTGTATTCGAGAGCTGCCTGGAAGAGATTATACTGATGCTGAAATGTAGCCATCCAGTGAGTGGGAAAATATGCGGGGCCATTGGTGAATGTAACTTGGGTATTACAAGGCCCTAACCTGAAAATCCAAGCCACCTGTGTCCACATCCATGATACATTTTCATGGTCCGCTCAACCGATGCTGGGCAAAGTGCCAACTGGAAATCTACTGTGTTCAGCAGCTTTACTTTTCAGTGGCTCTACTTTTAGTAAGTGTCCAGTTTCTGTCAATTTGCGGGACTACAAATATCAAAGAGAATTTCTATTCCCCGCTATTAGTCAAGCCTGGAAAATTGAACAAATGTCAATTGAAAGGACATTCTCTGGTAAACGGTTCAGGCTAACTGGCATTGGACAGTGTGACAGCCACATATTTTCAGAAAGGTACTGCGCATACCACTTTCAGGACATGGCAACTAAAGAAATTGTGAATTTGGAGGTTGTGGAGGGGACCCAATGTAAATCCTCAGTGGCCATGGAGAAACTTGGTTTCATAAAATCCCTTCAACATCTTCAATCAAGGGGAATGCAAATAGACCTCATAGCCACTGATAGACATGTTTCCATTGCCAAGGCCATGCGAGAGAAGCTTCCAAACATTCACCACCAATTTGATGTATGGCACTTTGCCAAATCAGTCAATAAAAAAATCACAGCTGCTAGTTAAAGAAAGGGTTCTGAAAATATTTGACAGTGGTCTGAGTCTTTCAGCAACCATCGTTGGTGGAGCTCCAAAGCTTGTGATGGGTCTGTGGAAATACTACTTGAAAAATGGCACTCATTGATGCACCACTGTTCCTAAGTCGACTCATGGACAGAAAACCAACATTTACACCAATGTGCACATAGACCTTTATCGAAGGAACAGGAATGCAAGAATAAGTGGTTGGTTCCATCTTCACCGCCACACAAAGCTCTTGAGAAGATTGTGTTTAATAAAACTCTTTCAAGAGATCTGAAGGGACACACAGACTTCTGTCACACCAGAGATTTGGAGGTGTTCCACAATATGTGCCCAAAGTACAGGCCCAAGAGGTTGCTTTTTGGCATTGACGGTATGTAATCTTGCACATTACTAGCCGTATTAGCTCATGACGAGAATCTTGGGTGAGAACAATCGAAAACTGCAGGAAACTTTGCAATGCTTCGTTACACAATGGCCTTTTCAAAAAGAAGCAAAAAATGGGTTTCCAAGCTGATATACCAGCTTTTGTGAAAGATCTCCCTTTGACTTGTTGGCCATGCATACTCATGGAATCGATCCTGATTTTTCTCTGAGGACACTCTGAGGACACATGCATTGCCACAAAACATTGCAAACGAGCCCTGTCCAGCAAAAGTGGAACTTGTTGAACGTTTGACTTCCTGGTATAAATGATTAGCAGTGGTGTGTATGTTCCACAATGTTTGTACATTGTACATGACCAATGGACATCTATTCAACTTGAATTTCAAAGCTATTAAAAGTATTAAGAAGTATTAAGCGTCCAAATTGTCAATTGTTTTGTTGCAAGAAGTGCCTGTTGGAGGATGCCATACAGTGTAGCTCTGTTTTTTCCACATTCCCGCTTTCAGCCAGCTCTTGTTGGTCCTTCACTGATCAGGGCACGGCAGGGTCAGATGGATATCAGCATGAAAGCAACTGCGGGGTGTGCAGTTGCCTTAGCTTGCACGTGTCCAAATAGACAGAATAAATATGCGTCCCACTAGGGAATGAGAGGAAGATAAATATCAAACTTGGCACGCAATAACTAATGACTGTAAGCAAAACACCACATGAAAGGGGGTTGTTGGTGTATTTTTTATGGGGGCATGTGTTAGGGGTCGTTCCTTCTGGATGCCTTATCAGAAGGGCTGATCTTTGATTTGCGGCCTTTGGAGTCTTACAATTTCAAACACAGTGAGGATAGGTGTTAGTGTTACCAAAATATATGACCAATCTAGATTAGGTATATGGTAGGTGAATTGGAGGTGGTGCAGGGGTAGGCTCTGGTAACCACATGCGTAAAAAAGGAATAGGGGTCATGGGTTCAGGGGAACATGGCCTGGCAGGGAGGTGGTGGAGATGGCATGAGTCAGACAGCAGAGATAGATGGAGCACTAAGGTTGGAGCAGGTCTTGGTCTCACATTCTTGGATGAGCACATTTTGTCAGGGCTCGATTCTCGCTACTTGCAAAAATGAATAGTTGCATTTCCGTGAGAACAGGAGACGTGCTGAGCTGACAGAGGGAAGAGGGCTGGCTGTGCGGGTGCTGCGAGAGGGAGAGTGAACATTTCACCACAGGGGCAGAGGGCCTAGAAAAAGATGGCGTTTGGAAGGACACAAATGGAGTTCAAAGTGTACACATTAGCACAATGTTAATATACTTATATAAAACATGGGTGATGCAAATAAGTAGAGGATTGTTGGAGATGTCTCACACCTTAGCTTATACGTCATTTGCCCGGTACGAGAATGGTGTAGGGGTGCGGGATATACCACCTCTCCTCCAAAAGCTGTTAGTGCACGGGAAGTTCAGTGGAGATGGAAGGGCACTTGGATTTATGACTTGTCAGTGTCTCACATTATCCGCAGAGCACATTCCTCCGCGAAAACAGGGCGCGCACAGACATGACAATGTGGAGGACAATAACTTGAAATGTTGCCCTAAAATAACAAAATCACGATCAGTATAGATGAGTAAAAAAGGTATTCATGATAGCGCGGCATTGGTGGATGTCAGTAGTTTATTTTTCGTACATATTTTTAATGCCATGCCGGACGGCCGGGCTAATCGCTCCCATGGAGTGAAGGTCACTGCATTTGATGTTGCTTGTGGGCAGTTCCCACCGATGCTTCCTGTACAGTATGTTTTTTGATTTGTGGCTTTCCTTCACCAACAGGAAACTTAGCATAGGCGCTCCTAAGAAGGTTCAATTATTGTTTGTCCTGGGAAGAAAGGGTTGATTCGCTATGGATTGAAGGACGGGAGGTGTGTAATACCCGCAAAAATGATAAGGTTCACCATTTTAAAACTGGATAAAGGAACATGTAATTTCATTTCATGAAAACTGTTGATCTGAGCGGACACTCTGCGTTACACCAAGACAATGGAAATACCAAACATAATGCAAGTTTTACTGAAGTTGGGGTATATTGGTTGGGGCTTATTGCGACGACACGCAAACACAACCTGTATGTATTTCTCTTTGTCCCAGGCATATGGGCAGTCCACCACTGCAATGCATGGAGCCAACATCAGCGTTCCCCAAGGTTCCACCAAAACCAAGTTTGTTGCTAATATTCCATTATAATACTGTCTATGTGTTGTTCAAATTCCTCCGTCAGCTTCCGCACCCGTATCCCATCCACTTCCCATTCCGAGCTAAACCTACTCCACAGCATACTCCACAGCATACTCCACAGGACTCCATACTCCATACACATACTCCACAACACTAACCTCTCAAGCACATCGTACACTCCAACTATCCACAATGTTTTCTCTGTGTTTCCATTGTTTCTGGTTTGTGTTCATTATTAGGTTTCACCAGGTGCAGAATTAAAGGGTAAATGGATATATTTGAATAAAGAACGGCTACTGAAATATATTTCTGTGATGTTTTCTACACAGCTACGTCCTTCCTTTCTGCAAATGTCATCGTTTCCAGATCCCCAGTGATCGGATCTTCAACAGGCAGTGGCAGATACACCTAAATGGCTGGCTTACAATTATGCTGATGTGGGATGATCGCACGGGACCGATATGCCCTTTTGCAGTACCAGCGACAAAGAGCAACCTGACACCCTTTACGGTGGTCTAGCAAAAAGCTGATGCCGAAGCCTTGCAATTCAAGTTGCATCCAATGCACTTCTTCTAAAGAAAGGAACACTGTGTGACTCATGATAAAGATTTGATGTATGAACACAACTAATTGAAACATGTGGTTGAAAATGGAAATTGGATGTTTTCAGAGTGTTTATTGTGAAATAAAAACACATTATAAATTGGAGTGTATTGGTGTTTTCTTTAAAAATTGAGTTTTCTATTCCGATTTGGGACGCGCTGTGTGGTGAGAGGATGTGTGTGTTGATATCCCGGGTTCTTCGTCAAGTAAAGTGAAGACGTAGGTGATGACCCGGTGCGTTTGGCTGCGCTGCACACTAACGTCATGAAAATAGGTGGAGAATATTGCTAGGAATAGTGATGTCAGCTTCAGGGGCGGGGGATATGATTTAGTGTTGTGAGGGCAGTTCACCTTAGGGCGATGCAGCAACAGATAAGATTAGCACAAGATGGCTGCACCCTGCTGCTTGATTTTGTATGTGTAAAAGTGAGGAAAACTAAGGTAAGGTGTCTAGGAAATGTTTTTACGATCGATCACAGTTTGCTTAAAACCACATGCCTGAACGCTCAGGATAATCATATTTTGAGTGCAATATTCCTTTAATACATGGGCTAGAAATGGCCCTTATATGCATTGTTCAAATCATTTCACCTTTTCCAAACAAGCAAAGGGTAATACATAGATTTTCCAGTGTGAGATCACATATTCAGCCCATGACTATCCCTTGGATGTAAGGATTGCTGGCTTGACAATGCACTTACAGTGAGACTTGTGTAGGCAAATTATTATGCATGTGTAATGCTCTCTACTGATGTGGGGTGTGGAGTGTCAGTATGGATGTGTTGATCAGTGGTGTGGAGCTGTAGAGTGGTAAGGACTGGTGGTGTGAAGTGCTGAAGTAGAATGAGGGTGAGGTGGTTTAAAGTGGTCTGGTGGTGTTTAGCGGGTTACTGGGGTGAACTGTTGCTGTCAAGTGGTGGCCTGGAGGGGTGGTGTGGTTGTTGCAAGTAATGGTGAAGTATGGAGAGGTGGTGGAATGACAAAGTGGAATGATGGGATGGTGTGGTGTTGGTATGGAGTGATGTGGTGGTGGTGTAGAGTAGTAGTTGCAGTGTGGATTGACAACAAGCCCAATGGCCCAAAACCAAGTTCTAATGCAAAAAACCCATAACAAGCCACACTGTGGTAGAAACCGGTTAGAACCCAACCCATATACACATGAACTAGTCAACAATCATTAAAAGAAAATTGCCTATTACTACCTTTGTACATCATATGCATGCTCTTAGAAAGAGTGCAGAACATTCAGGAGACAACAAATTGTTGAATGAAACTGAGAAACAGTCTTTTGCCCTGTGTAAGGATCTCTATTCAAATGATGGATAACATATATCATTGGTCATTGTTTGCCAGTGCGGGAATGAAGTGTTGATTGCCAAGTCATCTCTTGTGAGGACATTTGTAAGTTGCCTGTGGTACTGCACCCTTTCTTCTCCAGGTTACTAATCTCTTGGTATGACAGAAAGTCTGTGATCCTATTGATGGTCAACAGATGCCCTTATAACAAATCTTATGAATTCACAAAAGGAAAATTATATTCCCCTGAATAAACTGTGATAAGTGACGTGCCACTGGCAGAGTTGGTTTATAGCTGCCTAGTTTCACTTGTGTGCGATCTCTGTATTTAAAGTTAGAATGCACAATGATCTGTAGAGGGAGAGGCTGGCTGCACTTTTCGAGCAATACAAGTGAGATAAATGTTCATCTAAGAGACAGGTACAATACTCAGTATATAAACAATGTAATTGCTGAGTAAGTAACACCCTTCTCCTGTAAATACCCTAACTGACCAATCATACCAATCATTCTACAAATCCTTCTACTTGTATTTATCTTTTGTCAGCTATATTGTACTTTGTATGAACACTCCATGCCTCTATTTGTTGTGTATCGATATATTTGCCATATGCCGTCTTTGTAATTAATGTGTGTACTACCCCTTCTGTAACCATGAATATGCATATTCTTGTAATGTGCCCAGATACCTCAGGGTGTGGCGCATACTATAAATAAATAAACAAACAAACCTAGGAGGAAGCAGAGGTGGCAAATGTGATTTATTAGTGATTTGCATAAAATAAAAGAGCATTTTGGGAGCAGAGAATGACCACAGAAGTGTATATTTGACAAATGGCTGTGATAGTGATTCAAGCATGAAACCCTTGTGAACATGTAATGCACAGTGGGCTCTCTCTCTTCATTTAATTTGTCTCAGCAGTCATCCTAACAGTAAAGGTTCTGGAAACAACCACATGGCATACATACTAATGTAAACAGTTAAGGTGGATGGATGTGAACAATTGATGACTGATTTATATAAATATTACATATATCTTGTTTAATGATTCAGACCTCTTGCTTCTCCCAAAGTGCAGGTAGATGTCAGGTGGGCTACTTAAAGATGTTTTATTTTTATATAACTGAGGCCCATCTCAATCTCTTGAAGCAATTAACAGTGACAGCTCATCCTTAAGGTTCAGGAAATTCTTTATGTGCTGTGCATATGTCCATGTTTATGTTGTGCCATCTCAGATTTGGTAGCCTCACACCATGAGGCACCTGATTAGTCAGAAAGGAATAATCACTGTGCCAGCTGGGACATGAAAGCACAGGTATGCTTTTTCATGCATCAGAACAACTAATTGTCTCAAATATGAACAAGTCCGGATCATTGATATGGTGGAAGAGACAAGACATAAACAATGAAGCTGCTAATTCATGCTACACGTGTAGTCATTTGCCATGCCAAGCACTATTGGAATCAACCATTCTCTCTTTTTCCTCAGCAGCATTGATTTTGTTCTTATTGTGGTGCTTTATGCCACCAACATTTACCAAAACCAAAAAGCGAGGAATTAAATATGAACATTGGTTTGGTTACATTTGTCTTCGAATATTAACAGCCTTATAGACCATTTTAAAAGAGGAGGTGATTTGTGACTAGGTTTGGCTACAAGAAAATTGAACCCTAATGCCATAATAGGAGGCAAGTCAATGTATTAGTTATGGCAAGTTTGGTGTATGTCTTATTCAATAGAACTGAGTACCATACGGTGTGCTTTGATACTGTTCAAATGCAATTTGGATGTTAAGTTTATAAAGGTAATTTGAACTCTGAGGAACAATTTGACAAGCACCTGTGTGAATGGTGCTTTGTTTGTCCAGCGTCACCAGGTACTGCGGCAAAAGAAGTGCAATAGAGGACTGCCTGCAACACCCCTGGACACTGTAAGATCCTCTGCTAGGGTGGCTTGTTGATTGCTTTACCATGTCCACTGTAGTGTGTTACAGTTCGTATAATAACTTGTTACGGCTTGCATCTGTTGTATAGATTGTCCCTAAGGGCGTGTTTGCCCTGCATAGAAATACTATGGTCTTGTGTAGTACACGCCCTCTGCATCTAAGAGATATAGGGTTAAAGATGATGCATGATAGTCCCACACATTAGGAGACTTCAGTCAGTCCTTAAGCTAAGAGAGGAGATACATTACAAACAAGTAAACTGAGAAGTGTGATTCCATAATCAAACTGGGTGGTTCCTATACCATTATCAAGACTAACAGAAATCTAGGGTCATTTCATTACAAATGGACACAGTGCCTTGGGTTGTACACCTCTGACATCGCACAGAAGGATGGAAAGGAGCAAGTTGTCCCGCTGGTGATAGAATTTTAAACATCTCTAGAGACAAAGGTGGATTAAGTCAGAATGGATGTGTTTCTCCTATGTCAGGACCTCTGTAACCTCTCAAATAAAATAAACAATCAAGGTAATGTCATGGTTGACTTAATCTCTTTAAATAAAACCCTGTTAGAATAAATGGTGGGGCTGTGTGATCGTACTAAGAGACTGGAAAGCAGAGTGGAAGATGTGGAGAGCAGAGCAAGGCAGATCAATATAAGTATAATAGCCCTACCAGAAGGTGAGGGGGGTGCAAACCTGACAAACCATATAGAAAATGTATTGCTGCAATATGTTTGTGGTGAAAAGATCATATTGTACACTAACTAAAAGACCCCCACTTCCTGCTACTCCTCCTGCAATCTTTCTAAAGATCATGAACTACAAAGCTAAAGAGTTGATATTACGGTATGCGTGAGAAGGAGGAATGATCCGTGGAAGCAACAAAAACCTGACAGTCTTCCCAGAATATACATGGCAAGTACAGAGAAAATGGAGAGCATTTGAGAAGCGCAAGCCTAGATCCGGCATATACTTCTGTTTCTGGTCAAGCTTCCGCTCCTAAATGAAGACAAAACACTTGTCTTTATTACACCAGAAGAGATCCTGACCTGGATGCATCAGCAACAACTGGGATCCACTCAGATGATCCACTCAGATGATGGATCTGGTGGAGAAGATGAGGAGAGACCTTGTAAATATAACAGACATTCCCAGAATGACATCCCGAGTTGCAGGGTCAGTGTATGGGCCACAATGTAGGAAAGGGCTGTGTGAGTTTATGGTGTAAATGGAAGAACAAATGACCTTGACTCTGTAGAAACAGATATGGACTCTGGATCCCAGGTGCCTCCATTGGGGACCTAAGGAGGTCAGATGTGTGTATATGTAGGCTGGAAAAGGAGTATCTTTTGGGAGCCTACTGTTATGGCAAATAATACAAAGCAGAAGCATATTTGGACATTTAAAAGCGGTCAGCAAAAACTATGATATAATATCCAAGTCTATTGGGTGCCGTAAGTCCACGCCCCTTTGAAACTGCTTGCACCCTAAATGCAGTTTCAATCTCCATATACGGACTGCATATATGCAAAAGTGCACACTCGCCTGGCAGTAGGCAACCCTGGCAAGAAGGGTCCCGCAGGAAGAGCCTAGAGTGCACATGAGCATTGTAGCCAATTACTATTTAGAACACTTTCTTTCTGTACATTTAGATACATACATTTCTTGGTTATTGTTCACAATATAGGTACAGAGGTTAAGTAGATGAAAGTAAGAATTAGAACCTCAGTTCATGGGCACTGTTGGTTAATGAAGTGCATCATGACTCAGAAGGGAGATTTGTGATTGTACAGGGTACCCTGGAAAGTAGGGAGGTATGCCTTGTTAACTCCTATGCATCCAATATTGCCACTGGTGAGTTCTCCCCTATGTTCATGAGCAAATATGCCAAATATAGACACACTCTGTGGATATGGGTTGTGATTACAATTGTACACTTGATCTGGACCTAGACAGGTCCAGGATTTCTGTAGTGAAATTGAGGGTCTACCGGGCACTGCACAACATAATGGCCAGTTTAAATTGGATAGCTATGTAGAGGACTAAGAACCCACCTAAACATTCATTTTATTCAATCTCTCACAATGTATATACCAGAACGGACCACTTCTCCATGTGCAATAAACAGAGATACGTGTATGTAGTAACATACATTATTTGGGAAGGACACTGTTGTATCATTCACTCCTACTAATATTTATACAACTCTGTGGAGGCAGACAAGAATCATGATGTTGAAATCTAGACCAGAGGAGCTGAGCAGCAATGTATATAAAGACATGCTGAGGAAGGAAATTACTGGGTACTTCAATGTAAGTGCAGGTTCACTTGGAAATGTGTGTGTCAGATGCCTTTAAAGTGGTAATGAGGGGAAAATGCATGTTGGCCTCATGCAGCGTGAAGGCAGCACTGAAACGCACAATTAAGAAAACTGAGACGAGGAGTTCCAATGTCTGAGAACAAGATGTATGGAAAGCTGGAAAGTCCTGGGCAAGGCAATTATAATGCATATGTGAGCATTCTACACAAAGAGGGTGATAACACAGGTAGACGATTGGCATGGATTAGTAGTTAGGAGAATCCAAGGACAATGATCAAGTCAGTGCATGGTTAATGTGGTTTCGAAGGCCATGGTCAGTCAGATATTAATAAAGCATTTCTGTAATTTTATGGTGCCCTATATTCAAAGGAAACATCTCAAGGAGAGTTGGAAGTAAGCAACACACTTGGAATGATAGATATCCCAAACTAACACAGGAGCAATTAGCTGAGCTAGATTAGCCTTTAACACTACAAGAAATTGTTGGGGCGATACTGAAGCTCCCCAAGGGAAAACACAGAGAGAGGATGGGTTACTGAAGAGGTGTGCTTTGCAGAAAGGATGACGAGGAGTCAGTTGACAAGGTACATCCATTACGTGTACGTGAGACACATCAGGAACCACAGGGATTACAAGTAGGTATGTACATTAAGGAAACATCCACCAGCGCACATCTCTCTTCAGTCTCTCTCTCTCTGTCAACTGACACTCATGGAATCTCTGGACCCACAGCATTCTTACTCTCTCAGGCTCACACCACATTCCAGATACACAGCTATTCAGGGGAAGCAGGAACCAGGGACAACAACGGCAGACCAAGACACAGCCCATCTCCCCCTCTATAATAAACCAATACACAATGACTCAAGAAGACAACAACAACCAACTCCACACAGGGAAAACATACCACACAAACTCTCAGCCATCACTCGGTTGCCAAGTAAAACAGAGACGGGCTCCCACCTCAACAAAACTACCCACGTCCTCTCACCACAGGTGGGATAAGCTACACAGACTGTACCAACACCGTCCTCACCCAGTGGGAAAACAACTCACTCAATCCAATGGCCCTCCTCCTTTCTTCTGAGTGAAGGTACAACATCCAAAATCCTTTACAGCACTGCACATTTCGCTGAACTCATGGCTCCAAGCCACCCGCTCACAAAACGCTCACCACTCTTTCAACACAACCACTTCACACTTGGGCACATTGTCCCCACACTGGTGAACCTCTCGCCTGAACCCAATTCAAAAGATGCTCATTCACTGCACATCGGTTGAGATCACACAAACCACCAAATACTACACTCCTTCCTCCGACACAGGACAAAAGAACAAACCTAATCTCCATATGCAGACGCCATACTGCCTGTTTTAAAGAACCCGGAAGTGAATTTGCCAATACTATTGGACATCTTTGGACATTTGGTGCCTTGTCAGGAATTTGGATTAATATGACCAAATCCTTTTTTTTCCATTGGAAGGCATAGCGCAGATTCCAACTTCTGAACTCCCATGTCCCTTAATATAATGGGAAACTGATACGTTCACACAACCTGGTGTTGGAAATTGGGCCAATTGTTCATAACACGCACTGTGATAACACCATGAGACTGATTCAGGGAATAGAAAAAGTTTGGACCAATTTACCACTTGTCTTTAATAGGTACGACAGCACTGATGAAAATGATTATGCTCCTGAGATTGCTGTGTTATTGTAAGGCGATAGAAGAGTAGCTTTGTCAACACTACAGGAAACCTATCAAACAGATGGCCCGGTTGCAATATATTACCCACAGACTCTTTGATGAGGAAATCTCCAAATTGAGATTCCTGGCTGGATCAGTCAAGTTTTATAGTCTCAATACTATGGACTTGTGATAAAAACAGTAAGGGGGTTCACTTGATAGACCTCTTAAACATGTAAGGAAACTTGCAAATAGGAGAATTGGTTAGTATATTCCACACTGCTCTAACATACCCCTGAGTATGAACTCCAAACCACTGGGAAACACTTGAAGAAAAACCCCTCAATGACTGGGAAACAAAAGGTGGAGCAGTGTGGGGAGACTTTTTTCCAGGAAGGTTGAATAATACTCTACTTGGCTGTCTGCAGGGGCTCAGGATTGAACAAGGGACCGGAATGACAGGTAGGATGCATAAAACATGGAATACACTGCCTAAGGGTCCCCCATTCAATGCCCTGTTAGATGGTTAATGCACACTAGGCAATGCTAGTCTCCCTGTCACTATGATTTATAAATTGTTTCTGCCAAACAGGAAGGGAGATAGCTTAAAATCAAAATTCACTTGGAGCAAGAATTACATCTGACATTTGAAGAAGAACAATGACAAATGGTGTGCTCATTTACTAAAACAGTATCCCGGAACTCCTGCCTGAAACTTCTACAGTATATTATATATATTGCATTGTGTGCCCCTTCTGTAACCACTAGACTGCCTTGTGAGCTGGGCCAGAACTCACAGTACAGTTTCTCCTCTTCCCTTTAACTATCATCTGCCACCCTCATGGCACTCACCATCTCACCTATCTTCTCCAACTGCTGCTCTATCACCTACCCTCCCTCTCTTACAAAGTCGGGAAGAAAAAAGCACAACAAAGACATACTGAGAGCCAACCCTGGCCTACCCATCGCAGACACTTATGTGAATGCATCTCCCAGAGAGGTCTTCACTGACATACTTTTCTCTGTCACTTCTCCATATCTATGAAGTTCTCATCTCATCTCCACTCTCCTCCCTTTGACATCCTCGCCCATTAATGGTGGCACCAAGTGAGAAGTCCTCTTGGCCGTCTTCTCATCACCACTCTGCATAATTAATGTTTTATTAATGTCTACCACACTGGCACTATCTTAGTTCAGGGTCCTCAACCCAACCTCCTCCTCTCTGACCGGCGCCTGCTGTCCCTCATTAACTTCATTCCTTCTCCTCCCTCTCCCCCTACCACTCTCTCTGACCGGTTTACCACGCCCCTGTACGCCACCTCAGAAAACCTTCAAATCTGTACACCTCCTTCCCATGGCTACTCTTAACGCCCGCTCAGCCAACAAATACTCTGCCAACAACTGCCTCCTTCTTGAAGACACTGACCTTGATATTCTAGCTCTTACCGATACATGGTTCGATGCCAGCTCAGTCACTGCTTTGACTTCTTTGATTCCTTTCTCCCAGATGGCTTCATCATTTCAAAAGCACAACCTCACTGTGCTGGCAATGGGGTTACCTTAATCTTCCCTCAGTGGGTTCCTTCTTCCTGTATACCCACCCAGCTCTGCTCTTCTTTTGAGAGTGTGGTCTGCAAGCTGGTCATCTCTCCTTCCTCCTCTCTGACCATTGCTACTATCTACAGCCTCTCAGTGCTACCACCCTGTTCCTCTCTGAATGGGATGATTTTTGTTCTTCCCTACTCTCAACCACCTCCAATCTCCTCCTTGTGGGCTATTTCAACATCCAATTGGACTACCCTGTCACAGCATCCACTCTCTTCCTTGACCTCTGCACACTATCCCTCTCTATTGTCCCTTCTGGCCTAACCCACTCAGCTGGACAAACTCTGGATGCCCTTATCCATTCTGACCTTTCTCTCTCCCCCCCTCGGGTCACTCCACTCTCTTGGTCAGACCAGTCTCTTTTCTCCTCGCACCTGGGTCCACTGCCTCCTCTGACTGCACCCCCAAAAGCACTGTCAACCTCGTTCATGAACATCCGTCCGATGAAATGAGTGTCAGCTGCTGCCTTTGCATCCACCTTCATCCCCCTTGTCCCACCCAGACTCTACCACCGACTCTGCTCTCAGCAACCTCCATTTGGCAATTACCAACACCCTTGACATTCTTGCCCCAGTCATAATGAACTGCCTGAAACCGGCCTCCAAACATAACACCTGGTACGACTCTCAACATGCAGCCCTGAAACACAAGTGCAGAACTGTGGAAGGGTAGCGACAAAAATCAGGCTCTCCCTCTGGCAAACTGGCCTGCCGCCTGCTCCAAAGGCAATACAGTCTTGCTACCCTCCCTCCCAGCATGCCCCTCACTTCCTTGCCTCCTATGGCTTCTCACCTTCCTTCTTCCTCTCTCTCCTCCTTCTCCCCTGTCATAACTGAAGAAGTCACCAGAATTGTCCTGCTCCATGAGTGTCTCTTCCAGACAGGTTTCCCCTTGCTCTTTCAGAACCATCAAGGACAACATTGGCTCTCTTGCCCCTGTACCCCCTGATCTTTGCAACCACTCTTTTGTCACTGGTTCTTTTGAAAGATTAAAACATATTGAGGCTTAGTACCACATAATAGAAATACGCCGGTCACGAGGTCAAAGTATAATGTACATTTATTAACAGGCAGCTGTCTGGCTCTCAACACCCCACAATGTGTGCAAGCAGACACCGTGAGATGAGAGAGTGCTGGACAGTCCAAAAACACATGTATTTATACAGATTTTCCACAATCCCAGACACATCGCCCAGCCCCTCTTCATGTAATACATTTACCTAGGGTTCATGGCCTATCCACATAACTAAGTCATGCTTAAAAATCTTTAAATAGTTGTTTTCCTTTAAACATTTCACATGTTTTCCAAATATAAGACACAAAGGTAACATTCCTTATTTTGCTCTCTTATATTTGTCTATCATTTGTTCTTGAGTTTAAAGTCAGCTTAGTTTCAAGGATCGAACACAAAGATTTCTGCAAGAAGAGCACATTAAACTATTCATCATTCTACTTTGCTGTTTGAACGAGGAAGGCACTATTGGAACAGATGGTATCTAAATTACTGATTAGTACGGATTTTGTTTAACTCCAAGGTTTCTCAATGTAGGATAAACAATCCACTTCAGCAGCTTCAACATTCTTATCTAAGTTGACTTCATGGAAACAGTAAAAAGTTAATTTTGCTCTGCTGGAGCCGAAAACACAATTCTAAACATGGGACAGAAAGGAAGAGGCGATCAAAATGGCAGAAAACTTAAAATGGCGGCGTAGTCAGCCTGTTTCAGCTTCATTCAATGCAATTTATAGTGCAATGTGAATGTGCTTAGGCCAATCGTTTACTAACAGGTGGTATTCATGCCAAATATACTTTTACAAACCCTCCTTTTGGCCTAAGCCAAGAGCATTACTCATACATTAGCATCATCCGAAAACCATGTATCATCATCAGAGCATCCTGAATTGCTATCTTCAAAAACATTGATCGCCATTAATTCCTTTATGGCGATGTCCTGCATTACAAAGGCATTAGTAATTTTTCCTGGCATATGTGTCTTAGGTTCTAGTTTACCAACCGCTTATGCACAACTTCCCCCCTATCATGGAACACATGACAGGAAGACACTGTATGCAACAGCAGCAAAACAGTACAATGCCAAGGATCACCATCAGAACTGCAAAGATTTTCCAGCCCCAAGATCGTAACAATTCCCAGAACCATGTGCCAATATCCCAGTTTCCCTCTGGAACGTGTATTTCCGTATTTAAGTTGTGCAATTTCTTAATTGCCTTAAATATGGTGGGGGAGGAATCGGGTACAAAAACACAACATGCAGATTCCACCTTTTGCACAGTCCACCACGTTCAGCTAGAATGATGTTTAGCACAATCCTATTTTGGGGAGCCACTAACCTAATAGCCCTTTGCTATAATGTCATGTTATATAGAATTTCAGTGGTTTCATTAATGGTTTTCTCTAACACCCTTGCCAATTTTCTAATATCTTAGGAGTTTATAATCTGTCTGCAAAATGGTACAAATGATTTAGCAACATCACCCCGAATCTGTGAGGGAGTGTCACCATCCTCCTCCTGCCTGGGACGAGTTCTAGAAACATCAGCAGTGGTGGCAACATATACACCTGGTAACAGTATTCCTAAATAACAAGTACCCTCCCAGTCTCCTGGCAACCATGGATATGCTTCATTACTGCAAACAAAGTAAACAGGATCTCCTACATACAGAGGTCTATCCTCACTGGTTAGTACAGCAGTAGTCATACATCCTTCAAATGTACCCATTGGCCGGGAACCCGCTCTTTTTATGCAAAATGGAACAGAATGTGGACTATGGCTAATGGTATAGGAAGGAGGCATGGCATCCCTATTATCTATGGGAGCCATTTTAAAGCTAATCATAGATTGGAAAGGTATGAAGAGTGTATTAGAAGGCCTAATTGAAGCAACGTTTAGCTTGCTCCTATTTGCAAACAGAGAACATCCTAAAGGTGCTAAAACTTGTTTTTCAAACTCGTTGAGATTAGTCCCATCAAAATTCCCAGTGAGACTATTGTTCCACCTGCCAAAGAATAATGCCCTAAGTGAAGCATAAAAGCAGTAGTTAGAGGGAGAGGATGTATATACCAGCCCAATACTTTTTCCCCATGTTGTGGCAGATGTGAACATATCCAACAATTGGTCTTATTTAGAATGGCATGTGTGGCGTTCATAATCACCAAGAGGGTGTTGTTATGATAACCCCCTCTGTGTTGGAGATCTCGAGGACGAAGTTTGTGCGAATGCACATAAGGTGGAGACACAGTGGAGACACTTGCAGTAGGCAATAAAATATCAAGCAGATGTGCACTCTCCAGATACCAAAATACGAATGTCAATGTAATTACAATACAAGCTGTTATTGTGACCAGTATCCATTTGGTCCTAGGGGACCATGGCCATCTATGGGTGGACTCATTATCAGGAAAATGATCAGTGTCCTTATTAGTACGAGTGGCCCCAAACACAGGCATAGTTTTTCAGTGCCTGTTAAGAAGCCTCACTGCTAGGCTCCTTTAGATCATCCGTGGGTGGCACTTGACCACGTGGCCTATCTTGATTGTGGGCACAGAATCCTAGCTGCACTCTCCTATTCTTTTTACATTAATGTAATGTCAGCAGGCCCTACATCTAAATCCTGTTCCGTGGTTGCATATTGTACCTTAAAACTCCGGGTACAGAATGATCAGGGAGCAAAGCATTGTTGTTTCCTGAAGAAGATGAAGAAGCAGAAACAAGATCGATCGACGGTGAGGAAGAAATGAAGAAGAAGAAGCAATCTCCCCAGGCACCACAGGCTCAGGAAGGACTTTCGTGGCACCCTCGGTGTCGCTCAAAGGAGGCTCGTTATGAGTGTCAGGATCATCAATTCCCTTCTCCTCCTCTTTGTCATAGGGCAGAGAAAAAGGAATCCTCTTCACATGTGTCGTGTGGATCCAGTGTTTCTTTCCGGTCATTCGTACTGCAGTTTGCATAGCCAAAAGGATCTGATGGGGTCCCTTCCAATGAGGTGCAAGGCAGGTGCCTCTTTCTAAATTGTTCACCAAGACCCACTGACCAGGTCAGAGTAGGTGACCTGGAACCTCATATTTTACAGGGAGAGCTGCGCGTACCTGATGGTGAATCAAATGCAGGTTTTGAGTCAACTGGTCACAATAATCAGACAAAAGCGGATACTCAATATCGTTCAGCTGTTTGGGCCTCGGTGCATTCCATACATTGGCTGGTCTCTCCATGACAATCTCATAGGTGGAGAGCCCTGTCTTTGACTGTGCGGTCGTCCGTATCGATAGTGAGGCTATTGGCAAAACGTCCGG
This sequence comes from Ambystoma mexicanum, assembly GCF_040938575.1. NCBI lineage: Eukaryota > Metazoa > Chordata > Amphibia > Caudata > Ambystomatidae > Ambystoma > Ambystoma mexicanum. The sequence continues at coordinate 1,438,540,205 of NC_090921.1, forward strand.
CCATTTCAGATTGCTGTGTACAGACTTCATTGATTTTATTCTTTAAGATACCGCAATGGCGTTCCACAAGGCCGGCACTCTGAGCATGTCTGGCCGAGTGGAACCATTTATCGATCTGTAATCCCGCACATACTTGCATAATGACAGCAGCGATAAAATGTAGGCCATTATCAGACCAAATTACCTTCTGCAAGCCAAGCCTAGGGAAATATTCCCTAAGCATGGTATTTGCCGTTGACATTGCTGTGGCGTCTTTTAGCAGGAAAGCCTCAACCCATTTGCTAAAGGCACAGATCACAACTAAGACATATTTATAGTTTTGGCAACGTTCCATCTCAATGAAATCAAAATGGATCACCTCAAAAGGCATGGAGGGGGGACCAAAACTGCCCTTGGGTGTCTGTGTCCCCTTCCCAATGTTATGTTGCAAACATATCATGCAACTCTGGACCAAACATTCAGCTGGTTTCTGGATATTAGTGTTATACCAGACGGGATCTAATTGTTAACAAATCTTTTTAGCACATATGTGTGTTGGGCCATGAGCCATGGTGACCATAGCAGTGACATAGGCATTGGTTAGCATCTATCCTCAGCCCACTGTTTGATTTCTTGTGGAGAAGCTTCAGCCTGAATTTATTTATTTTACACTGCAGACCCCTTTGTCCATCATACAAGTATCAGTAACCCAACTTGCTGAAACGACCATCTACATTTTTGAGTGCAAATCAATAGCAGTCTGTTTGGATATTCTGTCAGCAAAAGCTTTTCTTTTTCGTACATTGTCCGTCACTTTCTGATATGCGGCACACTTGATTATTGCTAGTTGTGTAGGAAGCACAAGTGCTGATAGCAACCGGACTATCAGAGTGCCATGTTGAATTTTTGTTCCATGTGAGGTCAAGAATCCTCTATCAGCCCATATTGGCTATCTGTATATATATTTACACTAAGCCCTTCAGAAATTTCACAAGCTCTGGTTAATGCAATAATCTCTGCAGCTTGCGCAGAGTTATGCAGAATTTGTTCACTCTCCACAACAGTGCTTAATGTGGTGATTGCAGCAGTAGATGTACCATCCGGTAGTTTAAAACGGGAGCCATCACAGAATAGTTCCCCTTGTGGATTCCTTAAAGATGTATCAATTAAATCAATTCTGCCCTTTGTTTCTTGTGCTGTAATAAACAGTCAATCATGTGACATTTTCATCACTGCAATCCTTCTCTTGTGGAGAAGGCAATAGTTCAGCCGGATTCAATGAACAGCATCTCTTAATATGAATATGCGGAGCAAATAGAATCTGCTTGTACCTTGTTAGTGGAGATGATGTGAGATGTTGTGTCTGCGTTCTGTTTAATAGAACGTCTATGGAGTGGGGTACCATCACGGTTAAAGAGTGACCTAAAACCATACCCTCACTTTGTTTCACGGATGCAGCAGCAGCAGCTACAGCTCTCAAACATCTCGGCAAAGTGCATGCAACAGGGTCTAACATGGAGGAAAAATAGCCGGACAGCCTATTCTTGCCCCCATGTTCCTGTGTCAAAACAGCCAAAGGACATCCATCACGTTCATGCACATACAAAAAAAGCCTTTTTCATAATTTGGTGTGCCCAAAACTGGTGCTGAACACAGCACAGCCTTAAGTAAATCAAAAGCGTTCTGGCAATCCATGTTCCACAGTAAAGGCAAAGAAATGTCCTTATTTGTCACTACAAACATAGGTTTTATCAACAACGAAAAATTTGGGATCCACTGTCTACAATATGAGGCCATGCCTATTATAGCACTGACCTCTTTCTGTATGTTTGGAACAGACATATCAGAGATGCTTTGTATCTGTTCAGGTGTCAGTCTTCTTGCATCCTTCAACAGGATATAGCCCAAATAGGCGACCTCCTGTCGGCAATACTGAAACTTCTTCAATAAAGCCATATGCTCATGTTCTGCAAAATGAATTATCAACAACATATTGCAACAATGTGCAAGTGGAAGGCAACTCGAGCATATCAAGCTGCTCTTTCAACACTCTACTTTTTCCAATCCATGACACTAAAATGTGTAGCCATGGCTGGAATCATAGTTAGAATTGTGGTGACATCACGTACAATCGGAATCTGTGGAGCAACCACTTTATTAATTGTGCGCAAATCAATAATAAAACAAAAAGGAATTGCATTATCCTCTTTCTTATAGACTGGTAAAATCGGACTATTACACACACTACTTGCAATTTCTTCAATTACACCTCGGTGTATGAAATCAGAAATAATACTTTTCAAAGCCTGTTCACCTCCGACCGAAATCTTATAATGTGTAATACGCGGCAATTTAACACCTGGTTTCAACACAATTTTAACTGGCTCAACCTGTAAAATTCCAACATCATTGTCATTAACTGCCCATAAAGATGTCAGAACCTTATTCAATTCAGTTGGTAAAGGCATAGACAAAAATTGTGTAACATAAGTTTGTTGGGGCGAAATCGTTAAGTACGCTCCATCCGGAGAACAGTAAATCACAGCATTAAATGTCTTTAATAAATTAAATCCCAACACATTTTCACTACAATTTGTCATCAATAGAAATGGACAAGAATCCGTAAATGGTCCCAGTGACATTGGTACCGGCAGAGAGACCGGACTAACCACTGACGTACCAGAGAACCCTACATAAATATTATTCTGCCCTGACAGTGGAATATCTGGAACCCGTGAATGATCAATATAACACTACTGTGCTCCTGTGTCTATCAAAAAGAGATTTTCCCTATTCCCCATCTTCATTTAAACGTACGGCCTTTTCTGAATGAAGGGAATATGTATCGGTTCCAGACCCTGCTTTGGGCTGTCCTAACGGAACCGTATGTTGTCAGATGCAAAATCCTCAGAAAAATAGACATTCGAAGGATTAGCAAAAATATTCCCACTACTAACACTCTGTTGCTGATTATCTTGTTATGGTGTCTGTTGGTTCTATGCAAACTGATTTCTACCAGGACACCCTATCCCAGGGCGGCCTCTGAATCGCCTACCCATGGCACAATATAAACTATTTGATCTCTGCTGTAGGATCGAGCATTGTGCGCGCCAATGACCCTCCTGTCTATAATATGCACACTGGTTTATGTGTACAGGACCCAGTTGTGCATCACCCTGTGGTGTAAATTGGCCTCTGAACTGCGAATTCCCACCTCTGGCTCCTCTAGCTATTTGCTGAAATAACACTCTAGTCTTCAGGTCTTCCTTCTTCTTTTCCACCTTCTCTTTCTCTGTATTAACCCTATTTTCATAGTACTGAGCCATATGTAACACTTCAGATTGTGATTCTGCTTGCCAAGCTCTCTCAGAAGTCATAATCTGTAATTGGATTTCAGGCAATAATCCACGCACAAACATATCAATGAACAGCCTCTTTCCTGGCTCTGTACTTGCATCTTGACCACTAAAATCCAAAAATACTTGCTCAAATCTGTTAAAATACTCTTCGCACCCTCTGACTTCCCTTGCATGCAAGCCGTAAGCTTATCCTATATAATTATTTTTTCAATTGAGTCACTATTCTATCTGGCAACATCAGTATCACCTATGGTGGTTTCTCACTGGCATGCCTTTCCCCATCTGCTCGTACTAAGGCATCCCATGTATCACCCATCCCTGCCTGATCATCTACAGATCTGATCTGCTTCCATAAATCAGCAGGGAGGATCATGGGAAACAACAAATCCATATCACCCACGTGAAAACTGATGAATGCAAGACAGATTCAATTTCTTTATAAAATCCTGTTGGATTCTTCCTAATACTGTCACACGCCAGCTCTCCTGGTGCATTTGGCCGGCTTGGCGACGGTATCACCGTTAGAATGTTCCATTACGCTCCGCCCCTTTCTTCCCCGCTTTGCATTGCAACCCGCTGCCTTTGCTTTCTGTGTGGTTAATGCTAGTGTTTTTTCTCTCTGTGCTTCGTAACGCTCTCCCTTGTGTCTCTTTTGCATTCTCTGTACCGTCCTCCCTTTTTCTTTTCTCGGTTACGTACCTTTGTCCATTCCGAGTTTCCGTTCTACATTTTTCTGTCTTTGCCGGTTCCTTCCGTTCCGGCTTCTTATCCGTCTGAGACTCTGACTTTCTCTCTTACCTTTTCTTCCAGGAATCTGTTCCTGTCTTTTTCTTTCCACTCCTGGTTGGATTCCTCTTCTTTTCCGGAGCTTACCGGCCTACACGCCTTTTCCAATCGGGAGAAGTACTTACCCTTTCAACAATGCCCATCCAGAGTATCACTCTTTTCTTTTACCTGGAAGTTTACTGGGGCTCGTGCTGTTGCCTGGAGTGCCCGCTAGCACCCATCATCATCCGGAGGATTTGTGCTACTACAGTCTGTCAGCCACTGAATCTCCCAGTGTAACGACAACAATTCCGAGAGGTTTTTTCCGCCTTTGGGCTTTTTCCTTTATTTGGACAGCATCGGGAAGGAGCTCCTCTTGCTTGCCATAATCCGAAAGGCAGCAGAGTGGCTTCGAACCGAGGGAGGCCCTATCACTATGAAAAAAGACTTAAAGACAAGAAGAAAGTTGGGAAAAGATTTGAGGCTTTGAATAAAGACACATGTGAGGAGGAGGAGGGGGAAAAAGTTCTCAGCGACAACCCTGATATTTGTTTTGATCACTTCCAAGTTGACAAATATCTGGAATTGATTGCCTAATGGTATTCACAAAATGCTACATGGACAAACTTTGAGACATAATGTGCTTCAATAGTGGTGGCAGTTGTTCCTGCTGCAGCATTAGCAGGAATCTCTACTTTCGGAACAAATGTCAGAGGAACCTCCCTCATCGGTAATTGTAAAGTAGGCAAATCTTAATGTTTATTAAGCAAGAAGGCTAAATCAAGTGACAAAGAAGTCAATGCAGTATCGGGTGAAAATGCTCTTTCATAAATAACCATCAAATCTGCGGGACAACATTCCTTTCTCTTCATAAATTCATCTTGTAAATATTCAACCATCACCTGTAACACTTTTCCTTTGCATTGCCGGAAGGGGATGCAAACAACGGAAATACTGGACTACATTTGTACATCAAGTAACCTGTCGGAGAACATCCAAATGCTGGAGGTGATAACAACAGCAGCCAGTGATCATAACCTGATGAAACTCACTCGTAAGAACATCAGCAATAACAAGACCATCATATACAACCTTGATATCTTGACTGCCCAAAGAGGAACTAAACTCAAGATCCGACCAGATAACATCAAAGGCTTAAACTTCAAACTAAACGGTTTGATTGAGTCACTTGAAAAGCAACAAGAAATACAAAGGATTGACTACACACCACTTTTTAAAGCATTTATCTCAGAAGGGAAAATCGGTAACAATCAACCGACGAAGACTCATCGCCATCTATATGATAGAATGGTTTGGAAGAGGAAAAGAGACCTAAGGAATAATATCACCCGGTTAAAGAAGAACTGGTCACCTGACAATAACAAGGAGATTCACAAACTTAAACAGAGCTATCACAACTGGCTTCACTTGAATTAGAAAGCCCTGCTGAATCAAGACGCAGAGAGCATGTTGGATAAAATAAGATAAAAAAACACGGCAGAAATTTGGGCGATCATTAACAAAACAGACACACCCCAAGAGGCCTCTTTGTCGAACCCTATAAGTGCATCCACATGGTGTGCGTTTGATACACAGCTTCAAGAAATAAACACATACCATCAAAGCTTGGCCACTGGTAAAACCGGGGGATGAAGAACCAGATATCAGCATTGAGGCAATTGAAACCATATTGAAATACTTAAAAAAACTCAAGAGCTCTTGGACCGGATGGACTGACGAACGCCACATTGAAAAGTAAACATCTGAATGGTCATGGTTTCTACATCAACTGTTTAAGTACATCCTACATACCGAAAAAATACTGGCATCTTGGAAGGCAGCAGTAGTAGTACCTATTTTTATAAAAGGGCTTAGAACATTTGCGGACAACTACAGACCAATTGCCCTCTTGGACATCGCAGGGAAAGTCTTCGCATCCACATTGCTGAAAGATTTGATGGCATGGAGTCAACTAAGTGGTCGTGGAGATCCCCGGAAGTCTGGCTTTGTTAGGGGGAGAGGAACCGCCCTTAATATTTTCTTGATCAATCTGATGAAAGCCAGAACGGCCAGGAACAAAGACCAGGAAATGTATATCGCCTTCATTAACTTGTCAAAACTTTTGACACAATCAGAAGAGCCAAGCTGTGGGAAAAACTGGAGACATGGAAATGCCCTCAAGTCCTGGTGGAGAACATCAAAGATCTGTACACAGACACAAGTATAAGAGTAAGGCTGGACAAAACAAGGACACTGTCAGACCAAATTACCATCAAAATGGGTCTGAAACAAGGGTGCCCACTAGCGCCAGAACTCTATAACTTGTTCACATCAGACATCAGGGCTGCATTCGGACTCACACACTGCTTTCCTCCAAAGATTGCGGGGAAACCAATAGGGAGACTGTTATATGCAGGTGATATTGTTCTGATAGATCAGACGCAGATCGGTCTGCAAGGACAGCTGACCGCCTTACAGACCTACGTGGATGCAAATGATTTGACAATCAATCAGGAAAAATCAAGGATTATGAGGTCACATCCTGGAGGGAAGAAAAGCAAAAACAGGATGATCGGCTGGACACTAAAAGGCAAGAAAATTCTGGAAGTCAACTCTTTCACATATCTAGGAGTTTGCATTAACAACACAAAAAGAAAAGCTCCCCGAATTGAGGGGCTAAAATGGAAAGCAGTCTATTTGGCTTTGCAAGGGAAAATTCTACTGAGGAGATACTCTAGGTATATTTTAACTCCCCTGCTAAACTTCTACAGGATGAAAGTTATTTCCATTTTGTCCTATGGAGCAGAAACATCAATGTCTTTCCCAGTGCAAACATGGCCAATCCTGAGGGCCTACTTTGGCGGAAAGGGCTGCAACTCCCCAAATCAGTTCCGATACAGCTGATAAGGAGACAGTTGGCCTTAACCTTGCTGAAAGCGATAGTGGATTGGAAAACAATGTGCTTTTAATGTAAATGCTTTTAGGAAGACACAACTGGGGGCTTTAGTGTGTTGAACAAAGTCTTAAAAGAACAAACAGATGCAGTACTATCGGAATGGCACCTGTCAAGTAATTCTAGCAAATTTAAATGAATCAGAGGACGATTTATTGAAAAACCCAGACAAAACCAAAAAGAAACTGTACATGATGGACTGGATAGAAACCCAGCAGCACAATGGGAAATAAAAAGGCTATGAAGACTTCTGGTCACAGCCAACAAAACTGATCAGTTGCCGAGATATTTGACCCTGTTTCCGAACTGGTACTTCCGGTCACTCTTTGTTAGATTTAGAGTTAATGTACTGCCAACCGGAGAAATACTCCAAAGAAGAAACAGCATCAATAGAGATTTGGGGTGTAGGATGGGTGAGGCCCCTGGAGCGATAGAAACTCTGAAACATCTAATTCTATGCTGCCCGGGCCTAATGAATGAGCGCGAGCAGTGTTTGGGGCTTATCTTGAGAAGCTATGTAACTAGAAGTGTGGACGATTGGTAGAGAATTTTGATTGAAGGAGGGAAAATGAACATCAATATAGCCCTCATATAACTGGTAATCTTAACACTCAAGAAACTAGAGACCGCCATCATCGTTCACGACTAGGCACGCAGGGGCAGTCAGAAGCCTGGCTATAAGTACCAAAGCTGTGGAGTCTGGTAACAGGGCGATGTACAGACAGGACATGGATATTAGTTTGGATCATGGACATGATGAGTTTGTATGTAAACGGTGGGATAAAGGGTTAAAAGTTTTCAATTTGTAAACCAAATGACCTGTTGAATAAAATAAAAAAATTAAAATATTGCCGGAGCATACTGACTAAATGTGTCATGCACTTCAATGGGAGAAATTGAAACATCCGAAATCCATGTATGAGTGTCTCTTCTGCAAATGCACATTTCATTTCTTCACCCATTGGTTTCAATGGAGTAAGAAATTGCTTCTGTACATATGAAGCTTGCCGTTCATTACCATCCCATCTTTCTGTAACTGATCTAGCGCCCTTTTAAACTCAAATACCTTCTCTACATGCTCATATACTTTTTCTGCAGTGTCCCTTGAGCGGGGCAAGGACATTAAAATCTCTCAACCCCTGTGGGACATTCATGTCCATCAAATCACTCCATATATCAACTAAATACATTCTCATCTGTTCTATCAAAATATTCTGTTCAGGAATACCGCCTTGGTCAGAAATCGCAACTAAAACTGCCGATTCATCACCCTCTTCTCTTCTATTTTTTTTTAGCCCACGTATATAATTCTCTCTTTCTGTCTTTAGATAATGTGCTACAAGTCACTATTCTTGGATCAGTTCCCGCCCTTTCAACCACTACAGGTGGAGAAGGACCACCTGGCAAAGAGAGCTCATACAAATCTTGTACAATAGGTAGCAGAGATGGAATTATGGGATGGCAACTGTTGGCACGGGGGGAGGTGCAGGAGGGGGAACAACAACGGGAAGAACAGGAACAACAACGGGAAGAGGCACTTAAGGAGGTGGTGCATTTGAAACAGTTCTACATTCATTCAATCATTTATTAATTAAATCATCTTATGTATGAAAATCCTGAGAGGGATATATCTTTTGCACATCTAGTTGGAAAGCCCTATCCATACCTCTAATGGATTCTGACTGTTTCTGCTGATCATGCAACAATGCTTTCTCAGCATTCGTCATGCGTCTACGTGCATGCTTTTCTCTACTTTTGAGTTGCTGCATAGCTTCCTTTCTCCTTTCTTTAACTGCATCAAATGCTGCAGACCTAGCCTTTTTTCTCAACAATACAGATTCTAAATGCTCTAGGCGGGCAATTTCAAAACTAGCACAAACTGGCCACTGAAGATCGGAAACATGTCTGGTCTGTCGTGCCAAATTTAATTAAATACGATAGCTTCCAGGCCATACTTACAATACATTAAATAAGCCGGTGACCCTTCGGGTGGCGCCGGTTGGCCTTGTTTCAAAGATTGTCCCTGTGGAATAATACCATGATACAGGATGACAATTTCCCAGTCATAGTTAAATCTCGATCTTACCTGGCTACATTTGTTTCTGCAGAGACAACACTTGCAACAAAAATCAGGATTATAAGAATCGGGGTATTACTCACCTGATTTCAAATCAAAGGGTCCAACCGGACATCAAATCATCGTGGCTGGCGTTTTTGCAAAACAGGCCTTTATAAGGGGACCTCGTCGTGATGCCCTACTAAACGCTGCTCACCGTCCAGGGATTGGGCGTGCAGTACTGCAGAGGAATCACGTCTCACTTTGCAGGGTGCCCGTCACTCTCCAATCCTGGTAGCCTCGTCTTCGTCTAGCAATGTGGCATCAATCTTGATGGTCCCAATTCGGGTGCCATCTGAAAGATTAAAGAATATCAAGGCTTAATACCACATAATAGAAATACGCTGGTCACAAGGTCAAAGTATAATGTACATTTATTAACAGGCAGCTATCTGGCTCTCAACACTCCGCAATGTGTGCAAGCAGAGACCATGAGATGAGAGAGTGCTGGACATTTCAAAAACACAAGTATTTATACAGATTTTCCACAATCCCAGACACATCGTCCAGCCCCTCTTCATGTAATACATTTACCTAGGGTTCATGGCCTATCCACATAACTAAGTCATGCTTAAACATCTTTAAATAGTTTGTTATTTTCCTTTAAACATTTCACATGTTCTCCAAATATAAGACACAAAGGTAACATTCCATATTTTGCTTGCTTATATTTGTCTATCATTTGTTCTTGAGTTTAAAGTCAGCTTAGTTTCAAGGAGCGAAAACAAAGATTTCTGCAACAGGAGCACGTTCAAATATTCACCATTCTACTTTGCTGTTTGAACGGAGAAGGCACTATTGGAACAGATGATATCTAAATTACTGATTAGTACGGCTTTTGTTTAACTCCAAGGTTTCTCAGTGTAGCATTAACAATCCACTTTAGCAGCTTCAATATTCTTATCTACGTTGACATCATGGAAACAGTACAAAGTAGATTTTGCTCTGCTGGAGCCGAAAACACAATTCTAAACATGGGACAGAAAGCAAGAGGCGATCAAAATGACGGATACTCAAAATGGTGGCTTAGTCAGCCTGTTTCATGTTCATTCAATGCAATTTATAGTGTGATGCGAAAGTGCTTAGGCCAATCGTTTACTATCGGGCGGTAATCATGCAAAATATACTTTTACAGTTTCCCATCCTGCCTCAAGCACTCAATTGTGTGCCCCCCTTGAAAAAACCTTCAGCAGACCCTACCTGTCTAACCAACCACTGCCTTTTTCTGTCACCCCTTTTGTTGGGAAACTGCTGGAAAAGCGGGCCTTTCTACAACTCACACACAGAACTTGTTGGTGGTCTCCACGACCATCAATCTGGATTCTGAGCATCCAGAGACACGGAAACTGCTCTTCTGACCACCCGTGAATAACTGCTTGCATCCCTGGACTCTAACTTTACAGCTGTCCTCATCCTACTCAATCTCTCCTCTGCCTTTGACACGGTCAACCATTCTATCCTCATAAAACGGCTCCATGATACCCTTGCTATCTTGGAGCGGGCACTGGACTGGCTGACCTCCTTCTTAAATGACCCAAGTCATTTTGGACACCTTCTCCTCACCTACTTCCTTCTCCACCTGTGGCAACCCCAGGGCTCAAACCACACCCCCTGGCCCTTCAACACTTAGCTTGCTCAGTTGGCACTCCTCATTTCGACCTTCTCTGCCAACTTGCAGTGCTACACGGACAACACACAACTTGTTTCCAAACTTCCTGCTGACCCTCTTGCATCTTCCATCACCCCTGACTGCCTTTCTGCCATCCAATCCTTGTGCACTTCCAACAATCTCTGCCTCAATGCCAGGAAGACTGAGATCATTCCGATTGGGTCCCCTGCTTGGTTCTGCGGCGGGGACCTTCTCACAAGCTGTCGCAGAGCTTGGGGACATCTACATTAATTCAACATCTTGTCTGTGTTCATTGGGATGAAATGGATGATTCATATGCGAAGGCTCATGTGAAACATAAGATCAAAGCGCATGGAGCAAGATCAGCAAAGCAGTATTTATCATCTGTACCACAAGCCTCCAATAAAATTACTAGCTATTTTCCACCAAGTAACACCCAATCTCAGTCCATTCTGACTGCTCCTCCTCCACCTCCAACTCCCTCAGAGTCAGTCACTTCTCCAAGCAACAAGTTGGTGGTAGATCTCTTTATTTGGCTGAGGCCTCCCTATGAAACAGCCTCCTGCCTCTCTGAAACTTGAGGAGAACCATTTACGGTTCCATAAGCACCTCAAGACCTTCCTCTTTGCTTCTGCCATCTCTCTTCCTCTCCCCTGCTGATTACCTGTCTGATACTGCACTGGTCACCTGGCTACCCTCTGATTTTGGGCCCAAGTAGCTGCCCACCCAGTTGCACACCCACACTGCCTCTCGGCAACCCTTGCACTTGTGTCTGTATCTGTAACCCTACAGTCTCTCTACCTGCACTTTTGGACACCTGCTGTCTGCACGTATCCATGCACCTGCCAACTGCTGGCCGCACTTCTTGTTATTGTTTTGATCCCATGTACAACACTGCCCCCTTCCCTTTCCCCTGGCACTTTTCCGCTCCCACCTCCCCTGCACTTGTGCAATCTCAATGTCACTTGGCCTGGTAAGATCGTTGTCTCTGTCCCCCCTCTGTTCCCCCTTCCTTGCCTCGTCGCGCCTTGAAACACTTGTGTATGGGACAGTTACAAATGCCATATCATATCATAACACCCGATCTTTGTAACTTTATTGTGATGACCTGTCACTGCTTGATCAAGGTGTGAGCTGGCATCCTAGATGTTTGGGGCAAGGCTCTTTCAGAAAAATACTACCAATTGCCAATGCTAAGTACATTTTTGTGTCAATTTGTTTTAACCCCATACTTTAGAAGACGAAAAACACACAGAAATTTACAAAATATAAAATGTCAGAATGCTTTTCTTCTTTTGTTATATGTATTAATCCTAGTGTTGTTCTCGTCCCAGTTCATACCTCTTCTTTTCATTATCCTCAAGACAGTCCTTTTCAGGACCCACTTTTAGTTCTAAAAATAGACAATCATTACACATACTGTATATATGGATCAAGGACCTTTAAATGATCCTTCCAATACAGTGTTAAAAATAAATGACATATCCTTATGTATTTCATTATAGCCGTTGTATTCCCCTTTAGAAGCCACAGGTAAACCCCTGAGTCGTCGTCACATTTAGAATTCTACTCATATATGTGGGCCGTAGTCTTGTAAACATTTATTTTAGGCTATATTTAGTGTAGTGTTTGTACACAATTACTGTAATACATTAATATCTTTCTATTAATCAACAGTACTTACAAATGTAAACATTTTAAAAAGTTAAGTAAATATGCAAACAAAGTGTTTTAGGAACAGGTTTATTTGGGAGGAATGTGGTTGCGCAATTTCTTTTTATTTTACTTTCTACAGATGGTACATCTTTTTAATTAGCCCCATTGTCTGTATTATTAATGTCAATTATGTATGGAATAACAAAACCCTTGAAATTCAAGGAAAACACGTTAGTTGCAGGGAAGTTCAGGTGAGTAATACATTGTAAAAAAGAATTTGAAATTCAACGATAAAAGTTTAGTTTCGGAGACATTAAGGTGAGTAATGCATTAACAAAAACTTGAAATTCAAGGAATAGTTACTGTGGCATTAAGGTGAGAACTTAGCACAAAAAAACCTTGAAAATTCAGCTAAAGCCACCTTAGCTTTGCAGTCCCTGTTGCACAGCCTATGACGACAATGATGACAACACAGATCACATCACTGATGACATCAATAATTACATTACAACAGTACTTGTCATTAAAAAGGCCTTTAGCCATTGTCAGTGTGCATGGCCAAACATATTTCAATATATGAATTGGTACTAATCATGGTATTCAGTTATGGACAGTGGTCACAACCTTCACCCATGTGCACCAGTGGCTACTGCTTTCATCCGTGTTCACTGTATATTATATACACTGATCATGCACTGGCCATGGGCTTCACCACAATACTGGGCAGTGGGCACAAACTTTGGCTGTGCGCACTATAAATTCTAACATATGAATGGTCCACTTGTCATGGCGTTTGATCTTGAGTAGACATGGTTTTCAGAACAATACTAGCCAGTGTCCACGACCTTTGGCTATGCCAACGGTATATTCTAACATATTATTGGGCACTAGCATTGTTCCTTAGCCATGACCCCTGACTACAGCTTTCAATGTTGCTCACTGTATATTTTAAAACAGTGATGGGCTAGTAGGCATGGCTTTTAACCATGCACATTGGTATTTTGGGACACTTACTGACCACTAGCTATGGTCTTTTATGATGGCCAGTGATGCCAGGCTTTGTCAGGCCAAAGTCCACAGCATAAATTGTTATTAAGCTAAACAAAGTTTTCATGAGCAAACTTCTAAATGATGTTATGTCTAATGCCATTATTAATGTAATACATTATACAGTGCCTCCCGGATTTTATGGCAAGAAATGGCAGATTTTGCGGCATGAAATGGCAAATTTTGCGGCACAAACCTTTATTTATGGTGGCATTTTTCCAGCACAATTTTTATTGACTGGAGGGTGCACGATTGGTACATTGAAGGAAAGAGGCTGTGTACAAAGCTACAAGAGAGCCACGGTGTCAATATATATATCTTTTGTATCAAATAGTAAGAGTCCTAGATGTCTCTGGCTTGGCAGAACAGTGTTTGTTTTGGCTACATTTTGTGGTTTAATGTACATGCCTATTTAATATTATTAAGGTTATTATTCATTATCAGTTGAAATGCTGAAAATGTTCCACTTCTATGTTCCCCAATTCTGCGAACACCCACACACCTCTCACCCAACACACCTCACACGTCTCACCAATTCCCCATCACAACTTGTATTTTTGAACCTCACGTCATACATATACTCACATGATCTGTCACACTGCAAAGTCACAATTTGCGCTCTCTAGTGCCTACCAAATTCCGAATCATACTCCCAACTCACACCGTACGCTCCCCAATTCCTCCCGCAGTATACAATCCTTCATTCTTGCATGCTACTTCTGCATCTTTCATCCTTTCTCCCATTCTATCACACTCTTCCCTCATCCTTTCTCCCAATCTGCAGCTTACTGCTCCTTTCTGGCAAACCCCTGTCTGCTTTTGGCCAACTACTATCCCTGAGTCCACGTACCTTCCACTTTCTGTACCTCTGCACTCTCTCTGATTTCTGGCCTACCGCCCCACTGCATCCGCTCTGCTCTCTTGCCCACGGCTCCCCCCTCTGACCCACTGCTCTACCTCTGATCTCCCTTTGCTTTCTTGCCTACCACGCCACAGATCACCCATCACTCACCCTCTCACTCCTTTCTCTCACATATTGTGACAATTTTTCAATTTTTGAATTAAACTGTAGATTTTGACCTAAATAAATGGGGCATCTAAAAATAGAGCAGAGTATGTGCTGTTTTTAAATAATCATTTTTTTGGAAATGAGCAGGCCACCTTAATCTCAAAGGTGACCTGCACATTTCCATGGGGCTGAGCTGTAGCGCAAATGATGCACTGGCCAGCCACCTTGAATACATCTGTGTTGGCAGCGCTCTACCGACAATGGTCTACAGGCTCCCCGTGCATTTCACAGTGACTGGCCCTTAAGGGTCCTGCCACTGTAAAATGCAACCCAAAAAAAGTCATTTCTATCCCATTTGGGGAACAGAAATGCAAGTGAGACAGCACCTGTCACACTTCCAAAAAATGTTTTTTTAAGTTTTGCATGAGTCAGTAGGTTCAGTAAAGACTCTATAAAGCAGTGGCACCCCTCGTGCAATGTATTTAAAGTCAGCACATAGGGTGGCCTACAATTTCTACACATTTAAAAGCACATCTTGCTTGTCATTTTGGGATGTGCTTTTAAATGCGCAGAAACGCCCCCTGATTTGCGCAAAGGGGTGAAAAAGGACATCTGAATGGGCGCATGTAAGAAGCGTCCGTTCAGACGTTCTTTGTGGATTGGACTGCTCCTTTTTTTTTTTTTGCTCAAGTGATGAGATGTGCTTGCACATTTAATTTCTTGAGTCCCAAAAAAAGTTGAGAAATTGGCCCCTTGAGTTTTTATTTTTTATTTTTTTGGTGTGCAAAAACATCAATTTTTGCACTTTTTTGCAGGATCGCAAACTCACTATAAACTCGAGGGTCTGATTATATACAACGTAATTAGAATTGTCAGCAGTGATGGCATCAGTGATGTGATTTGTAAAGTAATTAGTGTTCTCATACAACATGTAATTAGTAATGTCATCAGTGATGTGATCTGTGATGTCATCATTGTGTTCATAGGCTGTGCAACAGGGGGTGCAAGGTTAAGTTGGCTTTAGTTGAATTTTCAGTGTCTTCTTGTGTTAAGTTTTTACCTTAACATCCCTGCAACTAAAGGGTTTTCCTTAAAAAAAAAAAAATATATATATATATATATATATATATATATATATATATATATATATATATATTCAGTAAAAAACTTTGTTAAAGGGACGTTATGGTTAAGTTGCGCTACTAAAAACCTATGAAATTCAGTGAAAAAACGTTGTTAAAGGGATGTAATGGTTCAAAGTAAAACCGAAAACCCCCTGAAATTCGGCAGTTATGGTAAGATAAGCAACCATAACTCACGCCACCGTGCACTGCTAACACTAACACCCAGGACATCAAAGATGACATCACAAATGTCATTGATGACATCACTGATGACATCACATGTCTGGCTCTCCCTTTTTTCCCTTTACTGACATATCTAGGCCACATAGTTTTCTTCAGTAACAGTCAGGAAGTAAAAATTGAAAAGGTACTATATTTGTAGACTTAGGGTCAAGTCACATCATATGAAACATATACATAGCGGAAGACACAGGCTTGAAAGAGAGCAATCCTTTCTGTGCATGAAGATAATCATTAGGGTTATCAGCACTTTCTCATAGTTTTATTTTTATTAATCTACCTTCCCTGTATATGCTCATATTTGTATACATTATACTCGTTCTCCTTTCCTTTGGGTGCAGTCACATCATGTGATACACATACATATGGTAAGTAGCAGCTTTGAAACAGAGCAATAGTTTCTCTGCATGAAGACAATCAGTTAGGTTATGACCTCTTTCTGCTACTACTTCATTTTTTTGTTTACTTCACTGTCCCTGTATATACTCATATTTGTATGTGTTGTTGTCTCTTTGTGTTTTGTCTGTAATAATTATGTATTAAGTGGGTTTTATTATCTACGTATTACATGTTTCACAGTATGCAAAACTGTAATAAGAAAGCAGTTATCATTTCACTATTCAACATGGCAAGATTATGAATATGGCACCTTCATCATGTATGCTGCACACACTGCCTGTGTTTCTGCATAAGTAGCTTAGTATACTGGATAGAACTTCATAATATAATGCTATTTATATCAATGCATTGCTTAATGCACTAATTAGCTCATGATACTTATCCCAATGATCCTTGACAGTTTTTGGTCAGCATTATAAGAATCCCTTGTACAGAGTTTTTATGAAAAGTAAATGCACATGTGATGTCATCAGTGATGTCATCAATGACATTTGTGATGTCATCTTTGATGTCCTGGCTGTTAGTGTTAGCAGTGCACGGTGGCGCAAGTTATGGTTGCTTATCTTACCATAACTGCCGAATTTCAGGGGGTTTTCGGTTTTACTTTGAACTATAACGTCCCTTTAACAAAGTTTTTTCACTGAATTTCATAGGTTTTTAGTAGCGCAACTTAACCATAACGTCCCTTTAACAATGTTTTTTTACTGAATTTCGTAAGTTTTTAGCAGCAAAACTTAACCATAACGTCCCTTTAACAATGATTTTTCACTGAATTTCATAGGTTTTTAGTAGCACAACTTAACCATAAAATCCCTGACTTTAAATACATGTAACATAGAACATACCGAAACCCTAGCTAGTGATTTCGATGTCCGGGGACTACCACCATGTCCGCAGACATATCGAAAATCTGAGCGTGCTGAATGGAAATTTAAATAGTGTGCCCCATTTCCCCTTTGACGTTGGCTCTGAAAAGAGCCGTTTTCTTTGTTTTCTTTGCAGATGCTTGACAGACACCTGTTATTTTGTATTTTTTTTCTTCTTTTTTTCTTACTTTACTCCTAAAATCTTCACATAACCTTCTCCAAAGCAACCCTTACATTCAAAAACAGCATGGCATTTCCCATAAAAGATAAGGAAATGCCATCTTCTTTAAAATAAACAGCATTACTGGAATCAATATTCTCATTATTACAGAAGAACATACCAGCTCTAAGCATGAAGGCACACATGCCTCGGTTGATTGCACACCTAGCATTGTTTTGCTGAGGACAAAAAACTGAACTATTGCCCCATATTGCCCTAGGTAGTAATCCAGAAAAAATTACTTTGGCATTTGGAAGGATGTTCATTACTGCTTGAACCAAGTGTTCCAAATCTGCCAACAAAGTAGGGGCACTGACATAGCCCAAACGGAAAGCACCATAGTGCAAAACTACCACATGGGGACTGTTGATCCTGTCCATATCTTCACAAACATGTACAATTCCCTGTACATTGCAATCAGGCACAGTGCTCCACACGACTTCCACTCCTTTAACATCAAAATTCTTTGCAACATGCCTGCATTGAGCATACTGTTGTAAACCATGTACAAAAATATCTCCGAGCACCAGCACCCTGACTTTCTCCACTTCTGCCATCTTCACTACACACAGTCTCTTTCAACACAAATCCACAACCTCAACATCTGATTGGCTGATCCCTACAGTCTTCTTTCCATGCTGGATTTGCTGGAAAACCCCAGATGTAGAACGCCCTGTCCACGGACAGCCGTGGTGTCTGCGGACCGCGTAACTCTTGGACAGCCCTTCTACCATTTCCACTTCACTCTCTGTGCCATTCCCTCATTGCATACAGCTAAGCAGTCACACAATATGGAGAACGTCCTTAGAACACACCCATTTTGTTTATTTTCGAACATTTCAGGACACCGCGAGTGTTCTTATAACACATGCAACTTGCCAGTGAACAATACGGACAACGTCCTCAGAACACCCCCATTTTCTTTATGTATGAACATTTCAGGACACCGCAAGTGTTCTTCTGGCTCACTCTTTTTTCTTTTGCTGACATATCTAGGCCACATGGTTTTCTTCAGTAACAGTCAGAAACTAAAAATTGTATTTTATTTGTAGACGTATCCTAAAAGTAGGTTCTTATAGTAATTCCCTTAGAGTCCAGTCACATCATATGAAACATATACATAGGGGAAGACACAAGCTTTAAAGACAGCATTATTTTCAAGCAAATAAATGATGATTTCTCTGTTTCAAAGCTGCTATTTAGCCTATGTATATGTATATTGGTATGTGTTCTTGTCTCTTTCTGTTTTCTCTATAGTAATGCAATTATGTAATACATGGGTTTTATTAGCTACTTATTACATATTTCACAGTACACAAAAATCTATTAAGAAAACAATTATCATTTCATTATTCAACATATTAGCATTACGAATATTATACCTTCATCTTGTACGCTGCACACAATGCTATGTTTCTGCATTAGTAGCTTAGTATACTAGATAGAACCCCATAATAGAATGCTATTTATATCAATGCATCGTTCAAAGCACTAATTAGGGTATGATATTTATTGCAATGATCCTTGACACTTTTTTCGCAACATTATAATAAGAATCCCTTGTACACATATTTCATGAAAAGTACATACACATGTGATGTCATCAGTGATGTCATCAATGACATTTGTGATGTCATCTTTGATGTCCTGGGTGTTAGTCTTAGCAGTGCACGGTGGTGGCGCGAGTTATGGTTGCTTAGCTTACCATAACTGGCGAAGTTCAGGGTTTTTTTGGTTTTACTTGGAACCATAACGTCCCTTTAACAAAGTTTTTTTTTATTAGCACGCAAACAATATACAAAGATGGAGCGTAAAAAGCAATTTCTCAGAGATGGCTGTACACAGAATATTGCAAACTAAGAATTTATGGTAGTTTACAGTGAAGGTCAGCTGCTTCCATTTTTTGCTCACGTGCCGGAGAGGCCCACGACCCGCACTATAAGGTTCTATTGTTTTTTGACCTTGACAGACAGGGATCCTGCTAAAAGACTTCTTTTGAAGGAGTGTTGCAAAAACGTAAGACACGATAAGGATGACATTTCTGAAACGTAACCACTTTTATATATTATATCACTATGAGAAAGATCGTTGGCACATACAGAGTCGTATTTTGGGACTGCACTATGTTTAGACAATGGAAAATGCCAATATAATGTAAGTAACCCTTTAGATTATTTTATACCGGAATATAATAACAATAGCGTGGCGTTAAAGCCCAGTTAAGTTGTACTTGTTCGTTCAATGTGGCATAGTGTTTTCTACTGCACACTATCACCGCCGAATTGGTCCCCTGTCGCTTAGAGGGCTCTGAAAAAGGCAGAGGACAGAGGGTGGGTTAATGGGAATGAATTAACATACTCCGTTGCACTATCCTCGCTAGCAAATAGTTTCACGCCCTAATAAATAAAATGAATATTTTTAATGAAGATCGGCTGGTGAGGCTAATTTATGTTTTTTAAAACAGGTATGTCCTTCCGTACTGTCAATGCCACGATTTTCAGACCCCGGCCGACGCATTTTTTAACTGTCAGGTGCAGCTACTTCTAAACAACTTCATGACCCTCACCATTTTAAGGGACAATCGCCAAGGACCAATATGCCCTTACGCGTTACTAGCGGCTAGAAGCAACATACCAACCATTATGGTGGTCTAATGCCTCGTTGTTGGAACAGCCTTCCGATTATCAGTGCGACCATAGTGCTTCTTTTATCATAAACCAACACCCTGTGTACCGCATAGGAACAGCACGTGACTCAAGATGAACTTTTGCGGATCGACAGCAAAGACAAATGCAAATCGCTGAATATTCTCTAAAGATTTGATGTCAAATAAAAGTACTTTATGAAATGTACAATCTTGCTGTTTGCTTTTAAATCACAGTTTCATATTCCGAATTGTTGCGCGCTGTGTTCTGAGATGATCTGTGTTGTTTTCCGGGTTCTGTGTAAAGTCGCGTAGGACTGGAGACGACTGGGCGCGTTTGGCTACGCACCCTGTACCATCACGGAGAGAGACGGGGAATATGAATGCTTTGATAATGTCAGGCTTAGGGGCGGGAGATATGATTTAGAGTTGCAAAAGCAGGTCAGCCAGGTTGATGGGGCAAGTGATAGGATTATCACATAATGTCAACGCACAGCAGCCTTATTTATCGTTTGTTTAGTGGACAAAAAGTCGGGTAAGGGCCATAGGAAATTGTAATGTCAACGGACATAAGGAGGGTTCTTAGAACACTTTCAACCTGACAACGAACAATACGAACAGCGTTCTCAGAACACCCCCATTTTGTTTAATTGCAAACATTACCTCCACGTCCACTCTTCCTCGTCTCAGTACTTAATTCATGAGGCCCCTGCCTCCGACACAGGACCTTCTTCTATTTATTTAAATTCCTATAACTCCTCCCCCACATTCACATCACTCAGTTTCATATTACCAAGCCGGAGCATGGGACCTACCCCGCAGGGAGGGTGAGGAGGATCATCAGTACTGTGATGAGGAAGAGTAGGACTAGGAGTAATGAAGATTACCGGTAAGTAATCAGAGCATTTCAGGACACCGCGAGTGTTCTTAGAACACATTCAACTTGCCAGAGTACAATACGGACAGCGTCCTCAGGACACCCCCATTTTGTTTATGTACCAACATTTAAGGACACCGCAAGTGTTCTTAGCTCAATTTTAGCTTGCTTGCGAACAAAACGGACACATACTCCGTCCTCAGAACACCCCACCATTTAGTTTATATAGAACATTTCAGAACAGCCGTGTTGTCCGCAGACAAATCGAACACAACAGAAGTGTCTAGCATATTAAAAAAACAAAATTTTGAACCTATCTCAAACTCCCCCACCCTCCCCAAACACTCTTAAACGCCAACACACTCCACTAAATACAATTTTTAATCCAAGTTTCACCGCGCTGTCCGCTGTCGTCCGCAAATGCAAGATGGCGGGCACCACAGAAAATCTGACGCTCTTCACGCACCACGCCGTCCAATCAGCGAACACGTCGCATGTCGAAAGACATCACGCAAGCCGCTTGGCCAATCAGGGCACTGTCCGCGGAGCAAACCGGGAAGTCCGTCCGCGGAGCGAACGGAGATATCACTAATTTTTTTGCCTTACATTTTGGTCATTTTAAAAAAAAACTACTGGACGGATTTACACCAAATTTGCAAAAGCACGCTTTCGGGACCAAGCCCCCGCTCCTGCCGCAAATTTGGTGTAAATCCGTCCAGCGGTTTGGGCTGTAGGCGTGCGCAAAAATTTTTTCCCATTATGTCTATGGGAAAAAACAAAAGTTTTGGGACCCCCCATATAACTTTGCCCCCCCTGGACCAAACCTCTCCAAACTTTGCAAACGAATTCAGAGAGGGCCATATGCTTTTTTTTGCAAAGTTTGGTGAGGATTCGTCCAGGGGGAGCGAAGTTATAAGGCCACCCAAAAAATGCTCTTCCTATGGAAACACCAACTTAACCATACCTACATGGACGCTACCGCGTCCATGTAATATATATTATATATATATATATATATATATATATATATATATTCAGTGAAAAAACGTTGTTAAAGGGACATTATGGTTAAGTTGCGCTACTAAAAACGTATCACATTCATTGAAAAAACAATTTTAAAGGGACGTTATGGTTCAATTGCCCTAATAAAAAACTATGAAATTCAGTGCAAAAGCTTTTTTAAAGGACATTACAGTTACTTTGCACTAATAACAACCTATCCATATTATGGTTACTAGTAAAAACGAAAACCCCCAGAAATGTGCCAGTTATGGTAAGCTAAGCAATCATAACTCGCACCACCACTGTGCACTGCAAGGACTACCACCCATGGCATCAATAATGACATCACAAATGTCATTGATGGCATCACTGATGACATGACATGCATGGCTCCCTCTTTTTTTGTTCACTGACATATCTAGGCCGGGTGGTTTTCTTCACTGACTATCAGGAATTAAAAGAGTTAAAAGGTACTATATTTGTACACCTTACCCTTCTCATATGTTCTTACATTACTTTCCTTAGGTTTCAGTCACATCATACGATACATACACATAGGGGAAGAAGGAAGCCTGAAACACAGCAATCATATCTGTGCATGAAGTTAATTAGTTAAGTTATGAACACTTTCTGGCAATACTGCTGTTTTTTTGCTTACTTCACTTTCCCTGTATATAAAGGTATTTGTATGCATTGTGGTCTCTTTATGTTTTGTGTGTAGTATTACAATTATGCAGTTCATGAGGCATTGGCAGGTACTTATGTTTCACAGTACGCACAACTCTGAAACAAAAGCATTCATAAGTTTACTATCCAACATGGGAAGATTTTGAATATTGCACCTCTATCGCGCATGCTGCAGACAATGCCTAGGTTTGTACATGAGTTTGTTCATGTACTGGCAAGAACTCAGTAATGCAATGATGCTTATAGCAATGCATTCCTTAATGAACTATTAGGTGCATGATAGATCTTCCAATGATCTCTAATACTTTTCTGCCAACATTATAATGGCAATCCCTTGTGGAGTTGTGCATGAAATCTAAATGCACATGTGATGTCATCAGGGAATGACATACATGACATTTGTGATGTCATGGGTGGTAGTCATTGCAGTGCACAGTGGTGGCGTGAGTAATGGTTGCTTTCCATAACTGGCGAATTTCTGGTGGTTTTCGGTTTTACCAGTAACCATAATATGTATTGGTTGTTATTAGTGCAAAGTAACTGTAATGTTCCTTTAAAAAAGCTTTTGCACTGAATAGCATGGTTTTTTATTAGGGCAACTGAACCATAACATCCCTTTAACAGTGTTTTTTCACTGAATTTGATAGGTTTTTAGTAAGCCATCTTAACCATAACGTTCCGTTAACATTGTTTTCTCACTGAATGTGATAGATTTTTAGTAGCGCAACATAACCATAACATCCCTTTAACAACTTTTTTTTACTGAATTTCATAGGTTTTTACCAGGATAGGCTTAGTTTGTAAAGATGTACCATACAGCATACTGAACCCGCTTGCTGTATGTTAATGGGCACAGTGGTCGTGGACTATGTGTCTGTTCACCGACATCGGGCGGCATCCAACATGCTGAGAAAGGCTGGGGTTCTCTTACATAGTGGTAACATTCAGCAAAGACAAGTAACATATACAAGCAGCACCATGTACATGAATTGCAAGGGAAAATAGAGTAACAGCCTGATTCGTGGAATTATTTTCTTGAAAAACGCAGATTTTTTCTGCCCAAAAATTCCTGTTTGAAGTATGGCGATTTTCGGGCAGAAAGGCGTGTAAATCTGCATTTTTCACGCAAATAACTCCATGAATCAGGCTATAGGTCTGCAAACTCTGTACTTATGAAACAAACAGAACAAAGGCATAGGGTATACACCATAATGGAATGCACCAACCAGGGCTGGTCTTTGCGTCAGGCAGCTCAGGCGGCTGCCTGACGTCAATCAGCCTCCAGGGGGTGCTTCACTAGCAGTCCGCAGTGCCAGTGCTAGAATACACGTGTAACATATTAATTTCCTAACATTATAAAAGTGAATGTGCCTGTTCATTTTTATAATGTTAGGAAACAAACGTGTTACACATGTATTCTATTTATAAAAAGAGGAAACCCGGTACCTACTGACTAAAAGAGTTAGCAGTGTATACTATGTCTATATCCGGGAGGATAGTACTGAGTATATAAGAAGACAAAGCTACAGTACAGATGCTAGAGATACAAAACATAAATACTCAAAGTGATTAGAAAGGGGGACCAGTCGAGGTTAAAAGGTGAATATCAAATTTTAATAATGATGAATCATAATGGTTAAAACATACAATTAAATAGAGTGGTCCACAGTACAATACTTTAACATCCGATATAAAAAACAACAACAAGGAATACGTAGCAAGCTTGAATAGCCAGTTAAAACAGTGTTTCAGAAAAAACAAACACAACGGGTACTTGTAAAACAATTAGTATAGTACCCAACTTTGTTAGAATAAATGTGTCATAAATTTAAACTCTGTTTACAGTCCAGAGAATTGTCTCGACATGTTTCTGTTCCTCAGGGCATTGGTATGGAACATTCATCAGGAGGGAGAATTTTAACAATGTAGCCTAGTTACAATCGGAGTAATAATAATAATAAAGAAAGTTTCATAGCATCTGTGAAATAAAAACAACATAAAACAAAGGGTCAGCTTATGAATAGCTAGATGCTTTGACATGTTCAAATGTATAAACAAAGGCACCATTTGAAGGAGAATAATTACCTAGAATGGTGCTGGTGGGGGCTCTCTACTGACAGTAGTAGGTAGTAGTAGATGACAAAGTCGATCCTACAAAAGATAGAAGTATCTCTTAAGTAAAATGGATAGCTTAGAAAGAAGCATAAATGGGCTCACAACATTCCAGCAGAATAGAAAGACCAGTACGAAGAAATTCACAAGGCAGTGCCGTAATCGGCAAAAATAATAGGCGCAACTCGCCTTAAAATGGAGTCTGCAAGTGAGGGATAAAGGAAAGCCTGCAGTGATGGCTTAGGACATGTAAATGCCCTGCAGTTAACCCGGAGGTTTGTGAGATTTATATCAGAGCCAGTTACAGAAAAGCACTGTGTGGCGGTACTATAGAATAGGTGTAGCCATGAAGAGAGAAAAAATGAGAAAATATGTTGGGGGTGCAGATCGCAACAATCGGGAGTGCGTGAGTGTCAGTGGATGTCTCTTAGATCTAATCACACCGCGATGAGTGTCGCCGTGGTGACCGCGGACGGAGGGGGATGATTACCTTATAAATATGCCAACTAAGGGCAGTTCGTAAATCGGGCTGGCTGCAGGAAACGAATCCCTTAGTTCAACACTGAAAAAAAGAAAAGTGGATAAAAACCCACATTAAATAGCTACTCAAGTCTGGGAGGGCTGTGTCTCTAGAGCATGCAATCGGATGTGCGGCTTACCAAATGAAGAACGTCTGCGGCGAAAAGTGCTCAGAACCAGTCAGAACCGCTCCGTGAATCAATCTGAATGCGCGAAGTGGCCGATGCCTGCGAGTAGTCATGGAAACGCGACAGTCCTACTACTTTGTTTAGTAGAATCAAGAAGTGTACACGGGAGGGCAAAAAGGTGGCGGCCATCTTGGACTAGAATGGGGAATGGCCAAAATAGCGGTGGCCCTACTACTATGTTTAGTAGAATCCAGAAGTGTACACGGTAGGACGGAAAGGAGGCGGCCAGCTTGCACTAGAATGGGGAGAAGCCAAAATAACGGTGGCGCAAAGGTGAAATGTCGGTGGGTGAGGAAAAAATAGACCAAGTTAACAATAAAAAACCACGGATAAATGAGAGTCCGGAGTGGGCTTAATAGTAGGGAATGTGAGATAGGTAAAGGCAAACAACCCCCCAAAAATTGGGGAGGAAAAGACAAGAAAGGAGACAGTGGTCACGAACATGGCCATAGCAGCAAAGACTCAGCAAAAACAGGGGTAAAGGTGATTTCTTGAGGGAGGAACTAAATATTGTGCCATTCAATCGATTCATTAAGACCAATGACATCACTACGTAAGGTGTAGATCATTATTTGTTCCATCTTCAACAGTTTCTTTTCGCGTGCTGAACAATTAGTTCTTTTGAGGGCTAGAAGTACAGTCCATGTAAAATCCTCATGCGTCTGCTTCTGCAGGTTGAAGTGTTTCACCAGAGGAGCATTTTCAGTTTTGTTCTTCAAGCAGCTCCGGTGTTCCATGATGCGGGTTTTAACTTTTCGAATGGTTTTCCCCACATAGTGCAGTCCACATATACAGGTGATCAAATATACCACACATTCCGTATTACAATTAGTGAGGTTTTTTTGGGTCCAGCGTTTTGAAAGGCCAACATCAACCTCTTTAGTTTTGGAAGTTAATTTGCAAACACCACATGAGCCACAGGGGTAATGTCCGGTGGCTTTTGGAAGACCCCATAGAGTGGTCAATCTCGGGTTGGGTGTATTAAGACATTTCAATTTACTGTTACTAACTCTATTGCCTATGGTGGTGCTTCTTTTGTAGGTGAATATTGGCATTGGCAACTTGAGTCGCGGTTTTGAAGATTTTCCAATTTTTCTTGATGATGTTGGTAATTTCAAAACTCTGGTCCGTAAAGGTGGTAACGCAGACAGTACAATCATCTTTAGGTTTTTTGTGTTTGGGTTCAAGTAAGGCTTCACGATTATTGTTAAATGCCTTTTAGCTGATTTTTTCACTAATTTTTTGGGGTAGCCTCTCTGAGTTTTTACTGAGAGTGGTAGCTTCAGCTTCGTATGTTTCTTTATCAGAGCTATTCCTCTTGAGGCGTAAGAATTGGCCAAAGGGAAGGTTGTCTCGCACTGTCTACCAATGTCACTGCTGCAGGCTGCAGCCTCGGCCTTCAGACAGGGCAGTGCTAGAATACACATGTAACACGTTAATTTCCTAGCATTATAAAAGTGAATGTGCCTGTTCAATTTTATAATGTTAGGAAACTAACGTGTTACACATGTATTCTACCACTGGCACTGCTGCAGGCTGCAGCTCGTCCTACAGGCAGGGCAGTGGTAGAATACGTGTAACATGTTAATTTCCTAACATTATAAAAGTGAATGTGCCTGTTCATTTTTAGAATGTTAGGAAACAAACGTGTTACACATGTATTCTACCACTGGCCCTGCTGCAGGCTGCAGCCTTGGCCCTCAGGCAGGGCAGTGCTAGAATACATGTGTAACACGTTAATTTCCTAACATTATAAAAGTGAATGTGCCTGTTCATTTCTATAATGTTAGGAAACGAACGTGTTACACATGTATTCTACCAGGGACGTGATTTCACCAAAATGCCAGGGGTAGCGGAAGTGACATCACACGACCCTTGACCCCGATGACATCACAGGCAGTGATGTCATTTGACCCTACCCCGAAGTGATATCGCTGGAAGGGATGGAACACAACCTTTCACCCGTTGACAAAACTGAAAGTGGCATCACATAGCATTGTACACTACGAAAAATATGGTTATGTTATCACTATAATTTGATGTACATTTCATAAAAGAATGGATCGCCATATGTAGCGTTAAGATTAGTGTGTATAGGCCCATATTACCAAATTACTGTGAATGCAAGCAGACGTCCATGACCAAATGATAATTATGTGTTATTATATAGCACTTACGCTTAAGCGCTTTAATAGAAAAAATATACACCCAATATCCCCCAACCTGTGTTGGGACTCATTTATCGACCTCAGAAGGATGAAAGGCTGAGTTGAGGTGTTTAAGAACAGACTAAATCAGTGACTCACCCCCTGAAGTGTGCCTGAAATAAACCTTTAATCAGTCTAGCAATTATTGTATAGCTACACATTATTTGGTATTCCTATTCTTTCTTATTTAGGGTCAGTGCTGAAAGTGTTAGACTTGTGGCACTCCTTCTTTTTTTAAGGGGCTGCACAAGAAAGCCAGCCACTCCGGTAGTAAAGAGCCACATGGTGCTGGCCACAGCCAAGGAGCTTGCATTACAAAAAAAAAAAAAAAAATCAAATTATTTTTAATTTTTTTTTTAGAGGTCGCAAGGGAGACCCCATAGGTCTCAAGGGAAACCTCAGAGGTCGCAGTTGCGACCTCTGGAGACACCTCAATGACGTCCCTGTATTCTACCACTGGTACTGCTGGAAGCTGCATCCTCGGCCCACTTTTATAATGTTAGGAAACAAACATGTTACACATGTATTCTACCACTGGCACTGTTGCAAGCTGCAGCCTCGGCCCTCAGGCAGGGCAGGGCAAGTGACAAATAAATTAGCAACATTTGTTGCTTTATTCACTTCCCCCGGCCCCGGGTGGCGCCGGTGCCACTGGCGCCAGACAAGCCCATGGGCGCACGTGCGGCGTGCCCTCCTCCAGGCTAGGCGCGTGCACTGACACTAACAGTGAAGTGAGGATTGATTGGGGCTGGCTGGGGTTGTCGGCCCCGGCCAGCAGTAACTACAGCCTGACGAGGCAAGCACACTTCTTTCCTCCTGCTCCCATCCTCGCAGGGGAGGCCTAATGCTGTATAGGCGTTTTATTTATTTTAAAATGGTATTGCAGAGATGACTGGGCCAACCAAGAACGGCCTCTGGAGGCCACAAATCTAGACACTTTTGTCAAGGCTCAAGTAGTTATGAAAAAGGAAGCGAGCACTGGAGGTGGACTCTCCTCAGGAGATCAAAGGGCCGGTTCATGGAAGACCTGGGCAGAGTGTCACCGTCAGCAGATCTTAGACAGTTGCAAGTTCCAGCAGGGTTGGGTTGGTTCGTCCTTCGGCCATTCGGCCCTGGCCGGGCCGAAATCACTTCGAGGGCGAGGCCCTGGGGGGCTGTACAATGCTTGGGCCGGTTTGGGGGTTACTACGCCTCCCTAGTTCACGCTCCCGAGCATATTGTTTGTCGTTCCCTCTTTCCTGGGCATGCACTGCATTTTAGTGCAAGAGTTTCATACATTTCACTGTTTGCTCAAACTTGTCTTATACTCTTCTTTGTCGTTGTGCTTCTTTTGTTTGGAATAGCAATCACGCTAGTCTAATGAGATAAACAAACACCTACACAAACCCGCCTTGCGAATGATGGTTGTGAAGGATAGATGCAGGGGGATGGACCAAAAGCTGAGCAAAGTCTGCACAGCAGCGGGCTTAGGAAAGCGACTCAGCAACTACAGAAGAAACCGTCTCCATGGACGGTTAGCCCGTCTTCCGTATAATGCAAATACCGAGACTTCCAGATTTCATGCTTAAATTTCTTTGTTCCAGTGGGGGCGACATGCTGTAGCATCAATTCATGCCCTTTAAAATACCCTGCACAGTGCAGCTTCTGATCTCCTTTAACACAAATGCTGGGAAATGGCCATGACTAGCTAACCAGGGATGTCATTTGGGGGTCGCCAGAGGTCGCAGTTGCGACCCCTGAGGTCTCCCTTGCTACCCCTGTGGTCTCCCTTGCTACCCCTAGAGAAAAAAAATGATGTATTTTTAAACTTTTTTTTTTTATATAAATGTTAGCTCCTGGGCTGTGGCCAGTGCCATGTGGCTCTTTATTTTTTGAGTGACTGACTTTCTTATTCAGGCCTCTTAAAAAAAATGGGGTTCCACAAGTCTATCACTTTAAGCAGTGACGCTAAATAAGAAAGAATAGGAATAACACATAATTTGTCTTTCTGGAATTCTATCCAATAATTGCTAGACTCACAAAGGTTTATTTCCAGGGACACTTCAGGTGGTGAGTCACTGATTTTGCCTGTTCTTAAACACCTCAACTCAGCCTTTCACCCTTCTGAGGTCGATAAATTAGTACCAACACAGGTTGGGCGATATTGTATGTGTATTTGTTCTATATAAAGCGCTTAAGCGTAACTGCTATATAATAACACATCATTATCATTTGGCCTTGGACGTCTGCTTGCATTCCCAGTAATTTGGTAATATGGGCCTACTCACACTGATATTAAGGATACATATGGTGATCCATTCTTGTATGAAATGTATATAACATTATAGTGATATTGCAACCATATTTTTCGTAGTGTATTTAGGAACAATATGTGATGTCCATGGCTTCCCGTGATGTCACTTCGAGGTGGGTGGTCAAATGACATCACTTCCTGTGATGTCATCAGAGGTCAAAGGTCATGTGATGTCACTTCCGCTACCCCTGGCATTTGGGTGAAATGACGTCCCTGTAGCTAACGCCACATTAGTCAAAACCAGGTCTCTAAAGAATGGTTCAAGTGTTGGGGAATCACCTGCTCACACTTTCTGTCGTGTGACCAACCAGTGCGCAAAAGATGTTTCAGAGCATGGGGCTCTTGATGCCACCCGTTTCTGCATTTGATACACCAGCAGCTAAACACACCCTGGGCAGGCAGCTCCTTCTCCATAGTCCATTTCTCTCCAAAGCTTGGGACAATGTTCTTTACCATAATGGAGAATGTGAAAAAGCGCAGGGCTGCAAGGCTGGGGTTTGGGGGTGGAGGGCAAAGCGCACTACGCTTGGGGTACACTGGAGATGCTGCCCCTGGTACCCGCAGTACTCCAAGTCCCTTGAAATGGAATTCGACTATACACTGTACAATGTGCACGGGCCGCTGTTATTCAAGCAGCACGCAACTAGTAATTTGCAAAAAGTAAACTTAATGAGTCCCAATAAAAGGTTGCCTTGCACCCTATTAGAATTTGATTGTTTTAGTTTTTATGTTTGGATGGTAGACATCATTTTTCTTTGCGATCTTACAGTTTCATGGTGCTGTTAGGAGCTAAAATGACTGATCACAAAGGAAACATTTAAGAATTTTGAGAGGTCACAAGCATGAGCGAAACAAACCCCAATACTTGAAATGCCATTTCTCTGCCGCGAAAATGCACTGCAGTGTGTTTCAATGTAAAGTCCACATTGTAATATAATTTTAGAACACTTCCTCTCCAACATTTATATTTTGAGCTATGTTGAATTCTAGATGCATATCAACTCTCTGCATATGTTTAACGTAGACTTTACCACTCACATGGACTAGTGATATTGTTTATGTGTGTCCCCTCCTAAATATATTTAGCTTCCCGTTAAATATTTGATACAATACATATTGCATAAATGCATGTATTTTAATGCTGAGATGGACGGGCTTGTACAGCTATCGGTGGGTATGTTGCTGGTGCTTGTTCGAGTAACACTGTTCAAAACCAGTTCATCGCCTTTTAAGAGTGGCTAAATGTTTGAGGTCATACAAATAACATTAGTGATCTGAAATTGTCAATTCTCTGACCTGAGTCACAGCAGCAAACTGGTCATTGTTACTAAAAATGAAGAGCAAAAGGAAACTAACATAAACAGGCCTGTTTGGGTTTGACCCTCTTATTGCTGTTTTCTGAGGTTCCTGAAATTCAGCAGATGCCAGCATTGACAATTATGTTAACTCATAGCCCCCACTCCTGCTGCTCAGCCCATGACACATGCATGAGATCACAGGCCGGGGATGGAGGGGGGGCGCCAACGATGCTTTCCGGCTGGTGTGCAGTCTGGTGTAAAACTGGCCCTGGCACCAACAAGAGAAGTAACGTCTGCCTTCAACAATCTTACTGCACTGCTGCTTTACATAGGAATGAAGAACAAACTAGCAGAGTGAGGACTGCAAAGGACTGCGAGCAGAACGTCACTACAACGTGTTAAGTACACTAAAGTTTGTCTTATAATTGCGCAGTTGCTGCAGTGTACATTAGTAGAAAAGCATGATGTTTCATTTTTTACGCAGCAATGGCAAGCAACCTAGAATGGCTGGAAGAGAATTTCCCTCATGACGAAATGAGTGACAATAGTAACCCCATTGGTAGGCACTGCAGTGTGAAAAGTAAAACAATTAATATATATTGCTTCATGTAGACCTAACAGATTGTTTTATCTTTGACATAAGATACTGGAAATGAAAGGAATGGTACCTCTTCCACAACAACATACGGCCACAGGAAGTGAAAGAAACTCTGTAAATAGAAAACTAGACAGCATGGATGCCAAAATGGAGGAATTGCTGAACAATTTTGCTGCCTTAAAAGATTGTGTACAGGGACATATTATGGAGAAAATAAAATACCACTGCCCCAACTGCACGTGTACCCCTTCCCCATTACCCGCCCGCCATCCTGCAAAACCCGTGTGATCAGAGACTTTACAATGAGACCTTAATCCCTTCCTCCCCTCACAACCAACTTGTCCAAATCCCCAATTCCCCTGTAGATGTATCCATTTCTGCTACCCCTTCCCTTTCCTAATAGTATCTATGAATGTGTAGAAATAAAGGTTGATACGTAAATTGTTGCTCAGTGTATATGTGGCTATTCCTTTGTTTTTAAAATCCTGCAATGACTCTGCGGGGTACAGTACTGGTGGGAATGACCGCAATTAAGCAAAATGGAGGTGCCCAGCCTATCCGCACCCACAATGGAGGCATCCGTAGGATGCCACTACGGGCTGCATATCTGCATCATGTGAACTACCTGTAATTAATTGTGGAAGCGCACGTTTGTCTGTTGCACAACTACGTGCATGTGTATCACTTCCTCTGTGTCCTGGTAACACCGCCCCTGTCCAACATATGTAAAGAAACTTGTGACGTACTTGTAGTAGTTCGAGCTGCCCACCCACGTCCTGCGGGTAGCTGTGCACATGAAGATCCTACCTGCTGTACCTTACAAACACCCAGCTTCTTCCAAAATGTTTGGCGCACTTGTGTTGCACTTTTAATTAGTCTGGGGATCCCAACGGTATCCGTAGGACACCTATGCACATGCGCACAAAGTATTCCACCCAATACACGTCCTGCAGACAGCCATCCCAATCGAGAACATGCACAACATCACCATGGGACCACACCCACGCTGTGCATGGCCCTTATTTTCTGGACATGATCTGGGCCCCTGGACATCGAAAAAGTACTGTTTTCTGCAATGTATGCAGTGTTACTGTGAAAGTGCATCCTTACAGAGATCCTACACTCTGCCCTTGTACATCTACCTATTTTTGGTAAAAATTTAGGGCTGCTTTCCGGTTCCAAGTGCTGCACAGCAGCCCTATAAAAGGCCACACCCCATATCGCGCCTTGAAACACTTGTGTATAGGCGCGTTATAAATGCCATATCATATCATATCATATCATTGCTGCTCTGCATTCTGTCTTTGGCTTTCCAGAACAGAGCAGCGGTGCATATTGCTTCATGCTGGAATTGCTTTGTGATCAGTTCTGCTGTGCTATATTACCTTTGCAACTAATGGCAACTATGGCTGCAGCTACTCCCTCTAACTCAGCAGCACCCACACTCTCACCACCACCACCTCCTTCCGAAGGGCCTGGACAAGGGAACAGGAGTGGTAATGTAGATAGAGATCAAGAGGAGAACAAGGATAAAGTAGAGCAATTTCCTTTTGCCTGCAGCCAGCGTGAGTCGTGTACACTACTGTAGGAGATGTGCCCAAATCTCGTGCTAACCAGGTGAGTTGCACTGAGTGCAAAATAGTACTCAGTCACGGAAAACCTGGCTTGTACAGTTACGGGATCACCTCCATCCGGCTGCACCTCAAATCGAACCACAAAGCAGCAGTTCGGAGGGTTTTCCCCTTCGAACAAGGCAGTAGGCTAATTTCCTCTACAGCATCCTCTTCATCTGCTCCCGCCACCACTAGGGACACTGTAGTGGGGCAGCGGATCCCTAAACTGGCCTTGCAGACCGTCACACTGCAGCAGACCCGTACTTTTCAAAGGTCACTGTATTGTGTAGGTACTGTGATGTGGTACTCTGCAGGGGAGAGCAACTTTGAAGGGCTTTCGAGGCTTCGGTCCTGGAGCATGACAAGGAGTGCCCCCTACCTAAGTAAGGGCCACCCAATATCTTCCTCTCTCCACTTCCCCTTTCTTATCACTGTGGTTGGTGCCCTTACCCTAACCTCGCTTCACTTCCTGTCATTCTGTGTGGTGTGTTAGAAGAACAAGAGAAATGCAAAACAACCAGAAACAGAAAAAAGGCTATTTTCAGAGCCACCTTTTACAGTTCAAAAATAGAATTCCAATGAAAGAATGCGGGGCGCCACGCCGCCTATAAGCTCTGCGGACAGCACAGTAAAAAATGTGAGGCATGACTCCGTCACAAACATTGATGAATGCATTCCCAAAAGGAAGTGGTGGCTCTGAAAAGAGCCTTTTTGTGCTGTTTGTGTTTGGAATATTTGAAGTGGAGAACACCTAATGGGGAAATGCTTGCTATACTTGCAAGAAGGGCTGTACTGCATTTTGGATATTACACAGAAACAGCTCATTGCCAGCATCAGTAACATGGACTCCATCTGTAAGAAAAATGTTGGTACTACGAAACTTAATGTTTTCATTGTGGAAGGAGTACATGCCAACATCTCGCAAAAAGGCGCAAACAGCCTTGTTCACATTGCGCCTCGCTTTCTCCATTTGTGGCCAAAATGAGGAAGAACGTAGCCATATCTGTCTCTGGGCAATGCAATAAAAAATTACTCGTGACTTTGGAAACATTTCCATGACTTGCTGAAATGTCTCCTCCATCTCAAACTGCAGTGAGATGCTGTTAACATGTTCTAAACTGCTTCCTCCACAATGAATAATAATAATGTCTGGATGGTCGAGCGTCACCAATGTGGCACAAAGAGGACCCACATGCATCCACTTCATCCCACGTAGTCCATAACAGCGACATCCACATTATGGAACCCAAGGTGTGCAGCCACTCCACAGTGTTCTGCATACACTTTCACCCAACGTATCCAAGAGTCATCCAAAAGCCATACACTCTGCCTCCTGAATGGCACAGCCATAACCATAGCCATGTGCACTCTTGTTTGCAAACGCACCTTCTGGAACAATCTGTCCTTACACACCACACCCAGGAAACCTTATTGACCAATCCCCATGCGTGCACAGTTCCATTTCCATGCCAGCCACCCTCAAAAGACCTGCATTTTTTTTGGAGGGGTGCTTCTAAACAAACACCTTTTTTTTATTTTTTGGTAATTATTCTCTTCTTTTCCTCCTTACATTATTGCACAAGCTTCACCAAAATAGCTTTTAGATTCTGGAACACAAGAGCATTTTCAATGGGGGACAAAAAGAAATCATCCCATCATCGAACTGAAAAGCAGACATGCTGCCGTTTACACGACACCTTTCCTTCTCTACCTTGGAAGAAAGTACATCTGGATTGTTGTACACTAGTCTTGGTGGTATGCATGAGAAAATTACTGTTGCAGTGGGAAAAAAGCGCATCACCGCTTTCAGCACCTCCTTCAGTTCACTGAGCAAACTTGCAGCAGTGCGAAAAGCCACATGCAGTGCTCTACAATGCAGAACTAGTATGTCAATAGTACTCCAAGTGGCCACATCTCTGCACTCTGAAAACACAGCTTGCAAACTCATCAGAGCCACACTGCGCCACAAAGTGTGCACTCATTCCACAGCAAAAATGTTCATCAACGCCGCTACCCTGGGCATATGTGTGCAGGTCACCCACAAGTGAATCACCGATTATGAGTACTCTCACTCTATGCATCTCTGCCATCATCACAGTACACAGCAATTAAAACAAGTATTACCACCCCTTCCTGTTAAGCACACCCTCAGCACCTGATTGAAAAATACACAGACCTTCTTCCCTTTTCAGTACTCTTCTTCCAGCACTACCTCATTGGGCACTGTTCAACAGTCACACACGCATCCACCAATCACATCCAATACCTCTGCATCTAACACTATCATGTCTGTTCAGCACTCCATACTAACTGTTAAACACTCAGAGTACAAGTGTCCTGTGAATCAAAAGCACCTCCACCGGAAAGTACTGTAAAACTATCTATGATTTCTGCATCCAGATTAATCCACATCGCCACCCATCACCACAACCTGTAGGAATCAATAGTTGTCATACAGTACATTTGCAACTGTGTTATAAGTGCCTCGCTACCGGGTACCTGCACACTGATCCTCCATAACCTACTCAAAAAGCATACTGTCATTTCTCCCATCACCTAACTTCAAATGCCACCGACAGTGGTATGTGCTTGCAAAGTTGGCATTTACCCATAGCAGCCATTGTAATATCCAAATGATTACTCTCTTCTTGCTTTCTGTCAATTTTACAACCTTTCCCCATTGATGCACCTCCTATGAAATTCTGAAAAATCCCACAGAAAAGGATCAGTGAATGTATCCTACCAAACTAAGCCAAGTGCATACATTGCATGCATAACAAGAGGTTGCCTGCCACTTGCCTTGCACACTTCACAGACTGCAAAATTACTTAAAAAACAACAAAATGTATATGTACATTTACAACAGTACTATTCAGAAATGTGCATAAATAAATGAAAGAACTGAAAGAATGACTCCACTCATGTAACAAGCATATGTATTCAGAAAAGTAAATGCAATTGCACACACAAAACATTTTCCTTTGCAATCGGTACATGTTTCCAAACTTTTTTCTCACCCTTCTACAATCAGAACTAATCCATTTTCAAAGTAAATAGTTCTACACCAATACACACACTTGCTAAAAAGCACATCATGCAACACACTTACAAATAACCCACTTACCCCGTTACCACAAATGCTGATGTTCCCAAGTCTCCATTCATATACTAAGCCATCCACTTATACACACACACTAACTCTTCCTGCCAAGACATCCCCCTATACTTTTAAAGAATGTATTCTCCAAATGCAATCACTATGCCATTAACAAATATATTTTCTTACAATGTTTTTATACAGTTGCAGTACTTACCTCTGTCTTAAAAGCCACTGACGTGTGAACTTGAAAATAAAACCTAGAATAAACCTAATCTCACCAACCAACAAAGTAAGTACAGTATCATCTTAGTGTTTTACGTCTTACTGAGAGAGTGCAGTGTTATTGTTTTGTAAGATGCAGAATTGCGTCAACCCACTGGTATGTGCTTCATTCTTACTCATGACACCTCTACAGTTCCTCACTATATATTATCATCTCAACTGAAAGTCAGAGCACATTACACAGTGACATACTTCCCATTTATATGCCTACCCTCATATTCAACCACTCATGCACATTGCACATATACATATCAAAATCTGCACACCCACACTTTCCTTTTTTCTCCAACTACTACAGAATGCGTACCAAACAGAAACTCTATAGAAAACAACGCAGAAATAGATCAGCGCAACCTAAAAGCATAGAAAGTAGCCATCCACCCCTAGCAGAATTGGTACAGAAAATTCAAAGAATACAGCTAATACAGTCAGTAACAAAAAGGAAAGTACCTACCAGTAAGGAAACTGCAATTCCTCTGTCAAATGTGTAAATGAAAAGAAAAGCACTAGGAAACATTAAAAAAAAATCATTTTACAAAACATTTTCCTCCACAGAGTCCTTCAGGACCTTTGCACTGCAACATTTAAATGGTATTCTCCTACACAGTGCAGCCAAACAACTGCTCGAAGAAATAGAGCACATCCAAACGAAATATTTTGGAAGTGAAGAGCACTTACAAACTCCAGCACTTCCAGACAACAGTACTGACAACTTTGCATATTTCAACTGTCTATGTCACACATACAAAAAAGAAATACGAAAGTTCAAAAGCACATCTGCTGAAGTGCCAAACCAAGTATGTGTATGTTGTCGCAGAACTTTCTATGGAAATAGAAAGAGCAACACAACTATAGATATAATGCACAAAATAGAAGACATCGAGGGATCTGCAAAACTTGACAATAACCAAATGCCTTCACTGGCAATCAGTAATAATTTGGAAGTATTTCCACTGCCAAACACATTTCATCAGCTTACTTTGTATGAGAGCATTATAATCCGAACAGTACACCAATTTCAAGCAATAATACGACTGCTTCCCACCAGATTACTTAGAGGCATTCGTGGGAAAGTAGTTTATTTACCATTAGATTTCAAACAAAATGTAGATAGTCTACGAGTGCAAAAGCCAATAGACAATCTTTGATTATCCTGGTAAATAGTGAAACTACAAAAGATTAAACAAATTGGCAGCAACTAGTGGACATAAACAAAGTTAGGAAAGCCATACAAACCTTAAAGAAAAAAATGAATACTAAAAAGAAATAAACGTTGAAGAAAACCTAAGAGAAACCACCAAAATAATTCAGGACTCCTCAACAACTGGCCAATTTGAACTTCTAGATCCTACTGCAGCCTCCAATATTTTAGATCACTATACAATTCACCCACTGCACTCCAATGACACCATAGATAGGCACTAGACAAATATCAAATGCAGCAAGCCAAAGGCTTGCCAATTAGTATATGTGAAAAAGTGTAGAAGCACAAGCCATTCCTCTACTCTTCCCAACTGGAAAAGGTGCACACATATAATAGCATCCAAATATCCCTCTTTACGAATGTATTGTGAAGACCGTAGATTTAGACAAAACGTGGAATACATATTTCACCTCCTCTTTGAAAGTGAACTAGCAACACTATGTTATGGAGTTGCATACATATTGAAAACAGGTTCCCATTTTCAAAGCATGTCTGCTACACAGCTACTTCCAAAGGCGCAAGACAAGGATGAGGTTTTACAGTCAAGTATTACAAATCTCTTGGCAAACATGCATGGTACGAAAGAGTACTGGTTCCGATGGCACGCAGATGTACGGTGTATGCTACGCAACCTTGGCCCACCCACATGGATTGTCACTTTAAGTTGTGCAGAGTATGCATGGGAAGACTTGCAGACTTTCCTATGCATAACAAACAAAAACAAAACAGGTGTAGACATGAAAACACCAGGAGAACTTTGGTCTCTTGATCCTGTAAATGCATCAAGTTACTTCCATCATTGCTTCATTGCCGTGTAGCATGACATTTGCAATAAAGCACTTCCTCCCCACAGAGAAGTGGAACACTTCTTTTGGAGAAAAGAATATCAAGCCAGAGGAGCACCACATATCCACATGCTTTTGTGGATTAAAAATATTCCAATATTTGGACAGTGATGAATCTGTTTTGTAGTTCATTCACAAATATGGCACTTGCGAAATCCCTTCAGAAAGTACACATAGTGACCTACATGAACAAATTTTGCATTTTGACATAAACACGTGTGGCAAGTATTATTGCCGCAAATATAAGAACAAAGGCAAATACTACACCAAATGCCGCCTTGGTTTCTCTAGACCAGTTTCAGCAACAGGGCAAGTAAACAGCTTCATGTCTTCGGTGTGACAGTGCAGAAGGGAAATCTCCTAAAAACACATCGGCATACAAAGAACTGAAGCATCAAAGTACATCCATGATTACAATGCAATAATTGCCCGGCTATGGAATACAAATGTAGATGTACAGTACATTGTAGACAATTCCACTGCAGTTGCATGATATGTCACAGCCTACTTAACCAAAGCAGAGAAAACAGAGCTAAAAGACCTCTGGGATGACATATCATCTAACAAAACACTTTCACAGAAATTGTACAGCTTAGGCATAAAAATGCTGTCCCATAGAGAATGTGGCTGCTACGAAGCTGCTGACCATTTTACTGGCACCACCTTATTTGGGAAATCTGAAAACATAGGTTTAAAATGGTTCCCACACCTTTAAGGAAGCCCGATTGATGTAGGTCAAGTTACCAACATTATAAACACAACCCTTTGTAGGGACTTTTCCGCAACATTTATTTAATATGTGATGTCATCAATGATATCACCAATGAAATGTGTGATGTCATTGTTGATGTCTTTTGGTGTTAGTCTTAGCATTGCACTGTGGTGGAACGGGTTATGGTTTCTTAGCTTACCATAACTGGCACATTTCTGGAATTTTTCAGTTTTACTTGTAACCATAACCTCCCTTCAAGAAAGTGTTTTCACTGAATTGCATAGGTATTTATTAGTGCAACTTAACCATAACGTCCCTTTGACAATGTTTTTCTGGGAATTTCATAGGTTTTTATGAGTGAGATGTTTCATGATGTTACATCACTGTATATAAGTTATTAATAATTCCTCTTTTAACATATATGAAGGAATGGTAAACCTCCTTTAACAGACATATTGCTTGCAGTGCATACTGATGTGTGTCATTTTCAGCAGCACATGCTGGGGATGCAGGTCATGGTTGAATTGCCTAGGTCATGCGGCTCGACCATAACCCCTGCCCCACCAAACCACCCCTTTTAACCACTACACTTACCCTGCATCCTAGTTCAGTGTCCACTATACCCTCATAATGGGACCAATGGACAGTGCTCATGGCTTGCAGCCATGGCCAGTCTCCACAATCCATGGGACATGGGCTTCAGCCATGCTGCATTCCCGAATAGGCAAATAAGAGTAGACATTTGTCCTTGCCGAGGGCCAGGCCTACTGGCCAGGCACCAAATTTATATCACAATTTTCTTTACTTGCATTTTGACACTTTGTAAAAATAAAACACTAGACAGTTTGCAAAAGCGTGCTTTCAGGTCCTTCTGATGCTCCTTGTGGAGGTTTGTTGTAATCCAGTCCACCACTTCAGGCTGTAGCCACAAGCACAATATTGTTTCCCATTCAAACTAGGGCTTCGACCATGCTGCATACCCCAATAAGCAAATCAAAGTACACATTTGTCCTTGGTCAGGGTCAGGCCCATTGCCCAGGTACCAAAGTTATATCACAATTTGTTGTACTTACATTTTGACACTTTAGAAAAAATAAAACAGAGGACAGATTTGCAAAACCATGCTTTAAGGTTCTTGCTGACGCTCCTCTCCTTGCGATTGTTTGCTGCAATCCTGTCCAGCACTTCAGGCTGTAGCCATGAGTAGATTTATTTTTCCCATTCAAATCTATCTAGATTTGGAGAAACTTTACCACATTGCTGGTCCCTGGTGGCCATACCTACTTTAACTGCATTGCCGGGCCCTTGTGGTCATGGCCAGTAGCCAGATTGTCCAGGCCATGGCCTTTGGCCATGACCTGGATAATCTGGCCACTGTCCATAGCCTCAGGCTATACCTCAGTCACCAAAATTATATCACTATATTTTGTGCCTACATTATGACACTTCAAAAAATAAAACACTGAGACATTTGCCAAACCATGTTTTTAGGTCCTTGCCAATGCTCCTTGCATGAATTTGCTGCAAATCTGTCCATGTTTTATTTTTTTAAAGTTTCAAAATGTACGTACAACAAATAGTCATATAACTTAGGTCCCACTTGACAAAATCCATTCAAACTTTGCACAAACATTCAAGGTTGGGTCTATAATCTTTCTTAGATTGTTTGTGCAGATTTGTCAAACAGCAACAAAGTTATAAACCATCTAAAAATGTTGAGACCCCCATCTAATTTTGCCACGTCTTCATAAATTCCCACTAAACTTTGCAAAAACATTCAAATCTAAAATCTTTTTGCAAACTTGTGTGCACATTCAACAAACGGCAAATGTATAAGCCTTTCAAATATTTTGAGACCCCCCTCTAAATTTGCCCCCTCTTGTCGAAACAAGATCAAACATTGCAGAACCATTAAAAGTCAGATCTAAAATCATATTGCAACATTTTATGCAGTATCATTTGAGTGGTGCCAAACATATAAGCCATCCAAAAACTGCTTTTCACTGACCCTGTAATGCAGAAATATGCATGGATGTCCACATTTGGTGAAACTCTGTCCAGCGGTCTGGGCTGTAGGTGCGAGCAAAACATTATTTCAATTGCGTCTATGAGGATTTCTACAAATCTGAGACCCCCTATAACTTTGTCCCCACTTCACGAAACCGCACCAATCTTCACAAAATCATTCAGAGGGGGCATATACTTCTTTGCAAAGTTTAGCAAGGATTCCTCTGGGGTCAGGGGGGCAAAGTTATTAGCCACCCAAAAAGTGCTCTTTCTATGAGATGTACAAATTAACCATAACTATAGGGCTGCTACTGCATGCCCTGTGATATATATTTAATCACAACACACCATATATAATGGTAACTAAAATAGAATACACTACACACAAGGGGACAGAGATTGCCTCTGCCTTAGACACGCAGGGCCTTATTATGAATTCAGTGGTGCAGTAAAGAAGTGGTAGTACATTCCATTTTTACTGCACTGCCAAGTTTGCAGGAGAAGTGGAGGATTTACTGCCAGAATCATACTGGAGGTATATCCTCTGCATTTCCTTCCAAAATCGGTGGAATTACTGTGGTGTATATACCAGTCGCTGTAATTGCACAAAAGTTCCAAAATGGGGATTTACACTGTCGTGCCACCACTACAAATCCCATAATGACCTCATGGGATCAAGTGGCAGTAACAGTAAATGATTTTGGCAAAAAATGTGGCAGTCTGACCACCAAATTACAGCCAAACTCGCAATGAGGCTCACTAGTGGAGGAATTTGGAAAGATCAACTCTCCCAACCGAAATTCAATAAATTCTGCATTAGTTGTCCAAAAAAACATCAAAGAAGTGGTGGGAGAGCCCATCTTTTGAAGCTAAATGCACACACATGTGATTGGACAAAAGCAAGTCTGCTTTAAGTGTTCAATATGTGCTCTCAAAATAAGTGGACTTTGCCTTCTGACATTGCGGCCAAAGTGTTTTGTCCTGCAGGAAGTGAAGGGGAAAGGAAAGATAGAGACAGAAAGAAACGTAGATGGTGGAAACTTCCTGCAGCTGTAAAGAGCTCCCTTTGCCTACACAAATCCCACCCCCTTCCCTTCTCAATAGAATGAAAGACCCTTAGATATGTATCACCCTGGTGAATAGGTACGCTCTCTAATTCCTGTCCCGCAGACAGCTTACTGTGGAGTGGCTATCTTTCTGGGAAGTGTGTCACGTGCTCTCACAAAGGAATAAAGAGAGGCATTCCCTAAAAGTACAGTCTTGCAAGTAGTGGCAAGGGCAACCTGTCTTGGGAGAATAGGCCTAATCCTTTCACAGGTGAGAGGGGCTCACATGCTGACAGATGTGTGTTATCAAATTGTTGTGGCACTAATAATCATGAAAAATACCATACCACAGGTATTGACTAAATTTAAAGAGGATTCTGCCACCAGGACTGTATTGTCATAACTATTATTTCTCCCGGTTTCTGCTACTATTCCTAGGCTGACTACGCACAGATCCTGGTTCGCCTGGATCTTACCCGCCCTGACACGGCAGCTCGGTTTAGGAGGTGCCTGGAGATCTCGGGGCGTGGATGGCAGCTAATCGGTTAAAGCTGAATGATAATAAAACTGAGGTTCTGGTTGGGGCTACCAACTACCCCCTGCTGTTCTGGATAACTGATTTCTGGCTGGCCTCTTAGGGACCTTTCCCCCAGCCAGCCCCCTCCGTGGGGAATTTGGGGGTATAAATCACTGCTTCCCTTTTGATGCATGAACAGGTGGCAGTGGTCTATAAGACTGGTCATTTTAAATTGTGCATTCTTTGGAAAGTGCTTCCTTTTATGCCGGCCAAACTCCAGGCTCCTGTGGTGGCTGCTCTTGTGCTGAGCGCAGTTGATTACTGCAACTCACTATATTTGTCTCAGCCACGCTTTCTCATAAATCATCTCCAACTTCTGCAAAATTCTGCTGTCAGGGCCATTCTTCGCCCTCCTTTTGGGGCTTATATGTTCCCTCTGGAGAGCTCCACTGGCTGCCGGTTGAAAAGCGGATTCTTTTTAAGGCCCTGTGCATCGTCCACTGTGCATTTCAACTGAAATTCCCATGCTATGTTCCATCTCGCTGTCTCCGATCGCAGTCAATCCTTGTGGTCTCTGTCCCTTGTGTTAGACTCTCTCGCGTGGGTGGACGCCCTTTCTCCATGGCTGCTGTCAGGGTGTGGAATGCCCTCCCTTTTGCTCCGCACACTACCATTGACCAGCTTGCCTTCCATCATTTTCTGTAGACCTATCTATTCTGAACCCTCTTAAACGATTCCTACCTGCTGCCAGCCCCATGATGCCCTTGGCGAACGTGCGCTCTATAAATTCTGATAACATAAAATAACATAACTATGGAGTGTTGGCACAAGGGTGCATATCTTAAAATCATCCTCTACGTGGCAGAGACTTGGCTCTCACTGCAGCTGTCAAATGGGTACCTGTGACCTCTGAACCCG
The DNA here is from genome assembly GCF_040938575.1 of Ambystoma mexicanum. NCBI lineage: Eukaryota > Metazoa > Chordata > Amphibia > Caudata > Ambystomatidae > Ambystoma > Ambystoma mexicanum. The sequence goes on from NC_090921.1 coordinate 1,438,584,237, forward strand.
CTCTGTGTCATTGGACAGCAAGCGCTGCAAATCAGGTAACTGATGCAGCAGAGAACAGGTGTACACTATGCTTTTGGCATGGAGCTTATGACAGGGGTATTTGATTGTCAGATTATTTTGTTCAGAGGTGGAATTACCCGCATTATATTACTAATTAAGTTAACAAATTCAAAAAGACAGGGCTTCTTCACCCTTGCCAGATGGCAATTCCTCGCCCATGTGCAGCCTCATCCTATTTCCACATTACTGTGAACACCCTCATCTTTGTCCCTGATGACATCATACACTTGTCCCATGCCCTTATTACCACAAGCAGTCCACTCCAAGTCCCACATTGCTGTGTGCATCCTCTTCCTGGGCCTTCATTATCATCTGGATCCTCATCTTGATGCCTCATTATTGTTTGAATTCTTGTCCAGGTCCCTCATCTTCACGTGCATCTTTGTTCTGGTCCCTCATTATTTTGTGCATTCTTGTCGTGTTACCTCATCCCGGTACCTCATTTTCACTCTCATCCTCGTCCTGGTCCCTGATTATCACAAACTTGCCACTGACAATGACCACCTGCTGGAGCCAGTGGCACACGAGCCAGAAGTGGGCAAATCCCCTGGGGTGTAACTTAGGTAGAGACTGATAACACTGCATATGGTATCAGTCATATCAGAAGAAAACTCTTTAGAAATTCAAGTGATGTAAGTTATAGCATACCCAAATAGAAATCTATGAAGGCGAGACAAGTCAGCTAAATCAGTCTAACACAACAAAACCCTTAATATTCAGTGAAACAGCTTTACTTGAGATGAGGTTAGGTGCCCATTTATCACACCAAAACCAAGTGTGGCAGGTGTTGGACCCTATGCCACCTGAACTCAGAGCCGCCCCCCCCCCCCAAAACCCATTGCACAGTCCATGAGCAAACTGATATCCCAGATGACAACATCAAGACATATGACAAACACAGTCTATAGATGGGCATATGGGGCATATAACAGAGATGCAATAGGACCTCTCTGTATAACATGAATACTTATTTGAATGGAAAGAAGTATTTTTCTAGCATTACACATAATGTAAGAATGTCTTTTACAAACTAGTTGATACTCCATGTAATATAACATTTCATATGCACGAAAAACTTCACACATGTATTTAGGAGAGTGTCTTGCTGTCCTTGTTTGGACTGCTGCAAAGTCAAAGTTATTCTAACTAACAATATCTATTTAGTTCTTCGCCATTCTCTGAAAGACTAATGTAGACTTTTTTAACATATGATCTGCATCCATGTAAACTACCTTTTAAAATATCCTGAAGGAGGATACTACTATTGGAGTACCAAGCTATGTCTTCAGGCAAAAGTTATCCATGTAAAGACTACGTTATAAACAGACTAGAATATCTTTTTCATGTAAACTCAGGCAAATACTATCGGACTCGTGTTTATTAGTAAACCATCCTTTGAAATTGATAGTATATTTAGTTTGAAGACATTCAGGTAAACAGTCTCTTAACTAAATGGAAAAATGCGTTTTGAAGACCGCTTTTGTAAATCAGACCCAGTGTGCTTCACTCAATCGGGCAAATGAATGCACCAAGCATCTCAGTGGGTCTTGTATCGTTTATTCCAATAAAAATCCTTATGTTAATGAGTGCATTATACAACATAGAAATGTTTTCGTTTTGCTCATTTGCCCACTGTTTGTTTCAGCTTCAAGAATAGCCAGGGTATGCCATTCTTACTGGCTTCAGTCAGGCACTGGGGGGCAAGGTGCCATTGTTAGTGGTTTGAGTCAAGTACTGGAGTCTAATCCCCCCTCCAAACTATCATGAGTCCTCAAATAATTCCTAACGGATCTAGACAGATCTGACATTTGCAAACTGGGATGTTCGGACCTCCTGAGAGCCAAGTTACAGGCTCATAACTGCTGGCAGCCATGCAGTAAGAGCACAGGTGAGAGAGGCGGCTCTAAGTGATATCGACAAACGGGAGTGAGCGCAGACTTCATAAAGTGGCCAACTCTCCTAGGAGCCTGCAGCCCTGTTAAATATGTGGGCGTGTCCCGTTTCAAACTGTTAAACTGAACAGCTGTTTAGGCAAATGCCAGAGTGAATCCATTAAGACAACGAGGCTGTCTCACAAAGGTAAACACAAAATGCACTCGCTGAATAGCGATGCGGTACGTCATAACTGCCCAAGTCAACTGCCAACAAGCAGTTCATGTTGGAAAATTAAAATAAAAGTTGTGAGAAAAAAAAGTATTAAGACTGGGATGTCATCTTGCTCTCAATGTCCCCGCTATTCAGCTGTTACTGTGCGCGGTTCACTCGGCGCTCCTCCTGGAGCGCTGTTCTGTTTCAGAAACTGTTTTGAAGGAATGCTCTCCAGTGGACTGCAGCCTGTCACTGTTCCTTGTCATGTGTCCGATAATTAAAATGTGACTGATTTACTGACTGGCATGAGCCATCGGAGCTCAGGAGTTAGATGATGTTCACCCTTCCCAAGGCTAAATTTACTTGGTGTGAAGGGGCCGCTTGCTTCCAGCCGAGCTGTCAGTCAGCTGCCGTGGAAACTATAAAGATGGCGAACAGAGCCCCAGCCAGCAGCCTGCAGTTTATTTTATTCTAATATTTATTGCCACCCAGAAAATGAACATAATACAGACAAGTTAGTGAGGGCCTCGCACCAGTGATTTGTGGCGCGCGTGTGCAGTGAGATCAAAACAGTCCTGGAGCATTAAAATAAAATAGAACCGTGGCGTATCCCCAAAGTCTGGAAGGGTCGCAGCTATACTTACATTAACCATAATGGGGCAAAATGTATTATTACATTTTAAGTCAGGGGAACTGAGTCCGAGACGGAAACAATATATTGTTTTACACACTCCTCAATGTGGAAACAGAAGAGCGGCTCAGCAGCTTCAAAATACAATTCTTTATCGGTGGCAATGTTATAATGAGCGTGGGGGAGCAGCGATCATTCGGGGGGAGGAAAGGACTATTTTTTTGACAATTATTATAAATTAACAACTAGTCTGAATGTTAGTATTTGGGTATTCATGGTATAAGTACGGTTGTTGGCAAAGCACAACGGTTCCACAAACATATGAACAGGAAGCTACAGGGACAAGCCAAAATAGGAATGCCCCCAGCAACCAATCAAATTGTATTTCGTTGCTATCTAATCTTAAAAAGGCAGGCATTTATTCCTCAGCACAACTTTATGTTTAATTTAACATTGCATCTGTGAAGGATATTCATAAAAGCTGCACAGCTATTTTAAGAAACTCCGCTTTAAGACCCTACAGAGAAAAATATTTGGGCCTAATTTAAAGAAACGTTTTATAATGGCAAAACCACAATGGACAAACGCCCTGTGGGTTCTGTGGAAAAGCTACACCTTGTCCACCTATATTGAGAAGGACAATCACGTTACAATTGATTTTACAAAAAATAACATAATGCCTTTGTCCAGTTGGGTTCATTTTGAGTAATTAGTGAAATAAATAAAATAAAAAATGAAATAATAAAATAAATAAATAAATTAATAACACATTAGCTTTTTGGCAGAATGTTTATAATGAATTACATTTTCTTTGATGAATGTACCACATTTTATTTTTAAAGTGTCCAGAATCCCTATGCAAATGCATATCTCGGGAGGATAGCTTGGGGGCAACGGGCTCCAACATGGAACAACACAGGTTCGATCCCCGGGTCTGCGCTTAGATTAAATATTATTTTAGACCGTTGTCAATCTAAGATTACTTCATATGCAAAAGAAATCCCTCATTAGCATAATATGTTATACTCTAGTAAGATTCAAAACAAGTCCTTCATTCTGAAACTGCACTAAAAATCATGGTGCTCAGTGGAAATTTATTTTAATGTGGTCTTTGTTGTGAGTGTCTTTTTTGCAGAGATATGTACATAGTTTGTTAGGCTCCGTTTTGACTGTTCTATTTCTTAGTGTCAGTATTATTTTATGGTAATGCAGATTTTAAGCATCTGATTTTTAAATAGACTATTGCAGTGCACGATTTGCAAATAAACTCGTTAATTGCCAGTCCAAGTCTGTCTGAAGCAGTACTGTCTCTCATTAAAAATGCTGTCTGGGATAGTCAGAATGACATTTGACACACTGTGCAGAGCAGAAATCTCATAAGTATACCATTTTAAATATGACATCCCTGTAAAAATATGTGCATCTGGTTTTTTTGAAAGACTAAATTGTTCAGTTGTCGAGGTCAGAAACAACGGGCTTCAAACCTAAACTTTCTTCTTATAATTGGCACGCTTACAGTCAGTTAGAAGCTGTTGCATTTGCAAATGGCAGGATTAGAAATGAAAGCAATAGAGAGATATGGGTTACATTGCCTCTGGAATATTTGCACTTCAACCAGCCTAAGAAATGTTCAAGCAGAGGAATTTGCTACACTGTATGTTCGCTGTAGTTCTCATTCCACGGAGGGCTTGCTATCGCTGGAATGTGCTATCCTAACAAACATTCAACCCAGTCCTATTTTTTTCACCAAATACTACTTTTCTCGGTAACTAGTTTGGAATTCTCACTTGAAATATTCCTGAATTTTAGTTTCCGAGAGTAACTGGAAATCCTCCACCTTCATGTGAGAGGAAAGTAGGTGGTAACAGAGCAACCTGAGTTTACCTGGTCCCATCTTGATCTATGTATGCTCCAATCACAGCTGTTACACAGAGCCTTCAAACAGTGATTAAGAGTAGGACTGGATTTTATATTCTACCACATGGACAAATTAGTGAACATCGTCTATATATGTAGATCAATAGAATACAGGGGAAGACATTGCAAACTCCACTGAGGTAATCTTCAGAAGTATTTCACCAAGTTTTGGGACAAGCTGCTCACATTTTCAAATTGCAGGAACATTTTAGTCCTTGAAATGATCTATTCCAGTTAGTTCAACATAGCAGGCTGAAGCTGCCTGCAATCCTAATATTTTGTTTGTGATTTTGCTTGGTCCACTGGTTATATTGCACAATTCACACCATTGAACATCTCCACGCCCTCAAGAGATCTTTACATCAAAAATGCACACCTAGCTACCTCAGTATATACAAACTACCCGTTTCACTTTAAGGAAAGGGCAGTGGCTGTACAAAGATAGGGCAAAATCAAACAGAGGCTGTTTCATGGATGTTGGATTAATGCTCTTAAATCATATGGGCTGATGTGAAAGAAATTTATAATTAAAATTAATAGACTTAGGAAGCCAGTCATTATCACATATTAATGGCCCATCCTGAGACATTGCTTGGGATGAAGTTGAAGGTCATACATTGTGAAAGGGCTATTCTACCAAACAGTAATGAACCTCACGGATGTCTGTAAGACTATTAGCACAGGGAACTATGGTAATAAAAAGGAAAGTGTTTTATCATGGGGGAAAAACCACACACAAGTAACGTTAAATGTTAATTCAGTGCAAATGCAATTAGCAACAAAGTGCTTTGCACATTTTGTGTTTCATTGCCGTTTTTTTTATTTGGCTGGTTGAGCTGTGCATGCCCATCTCTTTTATTAAACAGCTCAAGACAATTGTTTTTGTACTGATTGCAAATCTGCTGCTCAGGTCAGAATAATTGCACTGGGGTTTATACCAAAGATCACAGACTGAATATCAACCATTCTGATTGGCTGAGAGGAGTTGTATTATGCAATCCGTGTGTTCATATGTTTGTGCTGACTTGATAACTCCTTAGCATAGGTATCTGTCTGTTTTCAAAAATAAAATTGCATGCTATATTTACAGGCAACCCCTCCCACGTCTCCAACAAAAGCTGTTGCAAAGACTCTATATATTAATACTGATATCTCAATTAGAAGTGTGTGCCTAGTGGATACATGCTAATGTGAATAATATATGATATCTTGAAACCTTTGAATAGTTAAACATGTGTATAGAACATGAATGAGGCCCATCTTCTTTTGCCTTTCCGTAAAGACATTGCAGTCACCTTACACAAAAATAACGTTATTTCAATGCATTAAATATATATCCAGCATCGAACGACACTACATTTCCAGGTTGTCCTCTTAGCAAAAGCATAGAGACTCAGACATTTTAATAGGCTAGCAACATCTAAGGATCATCTGACAATCCCAGTGTATTGCTAAATGCTTCCAACCACAATGAGGAAGGTGTGGGGGCTGGGAATGGCAGGCCAATGGGCTTTAAGAATACGGTATCAATACTTTGCTGACAGGGGTGGTATAGGATCTGTGACAAGAGACATAAAGATACATGAAAATGCATACCTCTCAGGCAGACACCAGGCCAGGCAGACACCAGACCACCCAGATGAACCAACTCCCAGTCTCTTGTGGATTCCCCTAAGGCCCCATGCTCTCAGTATTCCTGTTTAACCTTTACAAGAAGCCTCTGGTACACTTCTCAAGGATCCCAATATAGCCATCCATCAAAATGCAGACAATACTCAGTTGTACATGAGAGTACAAATACCGCAGGACAACAGTCATCTCTGCAATTCCCTAGTCATCACCCAGTCCTAGATTCTGACTGCCTATCTCAAAAATAACCCATACAAAACTGAATTTTGCATTATTGGTACCCCCGCTAAACAACAAATTGTCCAACAGTGGAAGGATTTGATGCATACAAAACTCTCTATTCACAAAAAATTTTAGGATTCACATTGACAGCAGCCTGTCCTTTCAGAAACACATAACTAAGACAACCAAAATGGCCTGGCTCCAAATCACCCTTTGCAAAATCAAACCCTTCACCCCGCCTCAGGACTTATGGACCATAGAGCAGGCCCTGGTGGTCTATTACATCAATGGTGAAAATTCTCTCCTGGCAGAGCTAGCAGCCGTTCACTTGGCTCCCCTCTATGGACATGTTAGTCCATTTTCTACTTCTTCAGGTTTCCCTGCGGCCTGGTTAGAATTAGTTGGCGGCTGTAATTGGTATTGTTGTGGTGTGCTAGCTCTAACACTTGACCTTTCAGTATTTCGTGCACGTAGGAAAGTTGGTCACATGACTTTGCTGCATAAATATTGGCAGCCATCTTCAATGACCTACTGAAGTCTCTGTGGATGGAGGTCTCTTGAGTTGACGAGCTTTGGCGAATATGTAAATGCAAGTAGGGACTTTGCCAAATATGTACCGCTGGGGAGTTAATTGAGCATGAAAGGCCATGGTAATGAGTCGGGACATATTGTTCCATGTTATTTTTCTTTCTCATAATGTTAAGGTTATCTGGTCTCATAACACAACTGTAAAGACTGGAGGGGGGGTATCTGTATTCCTGCTCTCTATATGGCAGAGTAGAAGCACAGAACACCCCAGCCAAGATTCTCTATTGTTGGTAGCAATGGATGAGCAATCAAGTTTTATCTCTGACGAGGTGATGCAGCTGGTTCTTAAGTACAGTGTCGTTCCCAAGCCCCCACAAAGGAATGTCCCCACACTATGTTAGTGATAACCCAGTTCTTTATATAAATAAGGTTCAAGTTATATACACACACATTAACATACTTTGTGCTCAGGCAATTCTATAATGATAAATGTACATTTTCTATATGGTACCACAATTACTCTTTGACTCCATTAAAATGCACTAACTGCTGACAGTTGCAAATGGCATACAAATCAATAGCAAAAGGTATCAACAATAGACTTGGGAGGAAAACACGTTGGTTAAACAAATGGCAGAATACTGGGTCCCTACCAAAGACACAGTTCTGTGTGAGGATCCCCCAACCTGGGCAACCTGTAAATAAGATATCCTGACAAGCCCAGTCCATATATTGCTTAGCAGAGTCGTATTTCCTACTACAAATGTTCTACTACCCCAATGTACCTGGTTTAGCAGATTTTGACGATGGGTCGTCGACGGATCCTTGAGTGAACTCCCTTTAAGGAAGGAGCCATGGATCATGGAGATTCCTTGAAGAAAGGGTGAACAATGTTGTTGAGGCAGAAGCTTTGGTCCTTGCGGTGCTTGGCGATGATTGGTCATGGACGTCCTGCGAAGATGAGCCATGCGGTGCACCTCGGTGATGATAGTTTGTTGCCGCAAAGAGTCAATGAAGAACGTAGGCCCAGCGTTGGGTCATCAGCGTTTCGCGTCGGCGATCGGGATCCGACCACGGCTGGCTTTCGGATCATCGTCGGCATCTTTGAGGACTTCAGGTGGCGGGAAACCCACTAGCGGATTCTCCTCGGTTCATCAGTGATGTTGACTTTCTCCGACAGCACAACGCGGTCGACAGTGATTAGCAAGGGAGTCCTTGATTCAAATGTCTTAGGCAATGGAGTGTTGCGGCTCCGGTCGGCGATGTTGGTCATCGACGGCGATGGACTTCAATGCCGGGCGCTTCGCTTCAGATTCCTCGGCGGTCCCCATATCCGGTCGGTAGCCTTTCAATGACTGACTTGCAGGGAGCCTTGGTGAAGGTTAACTGGTGCACAATGTTCCCTCATAGCTCAGGAAGAAGTCTCCGAGCCAGGTCCTCTCTTGGATCAGTTCTTGGAGACACAACAGCTTTTGGATTGCAGTGAAGGCAAGCAGCAGCAAAGCCTTCTTCTTCTAGCTGGGCTTCAAGGTTAGCATCAAGTTTTGACTTCAACTTCTGAATGATTTCCATCAGTGAGAGGTCCCCAGATATACTGTTTGGTCTCTCATTCACTCTGCTGGGTCATACTCAGGCAACCAATCATTCAGAAGGGCATTCATGTAATCAGGCAGCCGATCAGGCTCACAGTGCATTCAGGCCATTCTTCTCCATCCAGACACTCACAACGAGGAATGTGGATTGGGACAAGCACCCAGCCATTCAGCACTCCACACTGCATTCATACCAGTTTCGGGCAGGGCTGTCTCATCCATTGTGTCACATACTAGAAACCAGACACCTATAACACAAAATGCATATTGGTCACACACTCCATTCACCCAGGTCCCACCCCAAGGGTGTACCCACAACATACAGTTATTGGGAAGGCTCCAGCCAGCCTGGCCTGCACTTCCCCATAATACAATATATGTAACTTCCACCCAACAGCCAGTCAAGGGAAGGGACAGAGTCAGGGCTTCCCAGGACCTTGGGAAAACAAGGTAACAGGCAATAGAATGTAAGAGGCCACAGGGGCCATCTTGTCTCCTATCAGGAATCAACTGACTCCAATGGCAGGCCTGGGTATCCCAAAAATGGATGATACTCAGAGCTCCTGTCAAATTCAGCATGGTACTGCCAACAGCCCATACCCTGCTCTGTGGGCCACACACAGGTGCCCAGAAACATACAGTAGGTGCACAGGGTTGTGCTCCACCCATCGGTGCCATAAGGGTATCCCAAATGTCTGTTCACCAAACCGAAAAGAGAAAGAGCTGCACTGCCAGGAGTGCCACATGGACACCTGTGCAGAAAATAACACAGATCACACAGATCTCCCATGAGATTTTTACCCTCACCCAGACAGTCTTCGACTACCCATGTAGGTGCACATTTGTACAGGACATTGAACACATTAAATAATCATCTGTTGGCCACCTTCCACATTGGGGAATCATGGTTTTGAATGCAGGACTTTGAATGCACTCGGTACAAGCGTGATTCCAGAATCGGCATTATTGGTGGAATACTGCATGGGCTGTGATCCTGTGGAGCTAAGGAAAACTCTTTTAGTTGCTGCTTTTAGGGCACTAGAATTGTATTACACTTTGTTCTCCCCAGAGTTGTGTTAGCTAGTTTTTGACCAAAGAGAACAGCACCCATGAGATAAAATGGGATAATATTTCGTTTGAGAACTTTTCCTAATTAAAGATGAAAACATGCATAAGGTACATTTTTTGATACACTAATTCAGGTGTGTTTGATTGGAATAGTAGTCACCTTTTCTATTTTGCCCTTCTTCTGTGTCACCCTTTTTCTGATGGGTTCTTTGCATTGCAGATTGACCATAATAGGAATTTGTTGAGATATCATGCGCATTGAGCAGGTACTAAGCAGGTACCCTACATACAAATAGCTTGGTTTTCAAGCAATAAACATATTAAGCATATTAATTTGTTTTTATATGTGTTATGAATTAGCATTGATTGTGTTTAATTGAGGATATGTCTCTCTTTCTTTTGGTTTCTCTTCAGAATGATAAATATTGTTATTAAGTCAATTTAATTAATCGTTTGATGTCCAAACAAGTGCCCAAAATCTCATCATCGTAGAGTTTCAGTCCGTGATGAATGTCCAATGCAATTTAGGTGTTCAAGGGGATAGAAACATGACGGGCCAGTTAGGACACAAATGGAGTAGTTTTATATGTGTGTCTTCCTTCCTTTTGTGTTATCATGATTATTGAATGTATGTGGAATAGAAATGTTTTGTTGTCTTATGTGATTTTGGACCCATCTTGTGTATAAAAAATATAGTTTGATCTCTGTGCTTTTCTACCCACAAGATGTTACCTGTTCTTGCTGTGAGCAAGAGTTTTATGAATAAAGATGTATATATATGTAAATAAAAGAAAAACCCTTTAAGAAACGGCAGATCTGGCCGAGTGCACTCCTTAGGGCAGCCAGGCAGAGATCATATCCACTCAGTAGTAAGGGAACATCACAGCATGTCCAGGTAGCACATAAATTCCTTTATTGTTGCATGTGCATAAGACAAATCACAAACCTGGATAAAACTGATGCGTTTCGTGGTATACTAACCGCTTGATCACACTTGTAAGGTGAAAACGGATGATGGACTTTCATTTAAACCTTCAATACTATATGGTAATGCATAGAGTGTCCTTGGCCCAATAACATAACGTTTTAAGTTTACAGTGGCGGACATGTTTAAACATCACACGTATGCATACAGCGAATACAAAAAAGGGCGCAATTAGTCTCAACACTCAATAAACATGATATTGTTAGGTGTTGCCAGCCTGTCTGGCACGAATATAGAGGAAATGCCACCCCCTGTATTCTAAATGTCTAAAATATAAGGACATGTGCCGGGTAAAAACAGTAATATGTTAATCCAGGTACAGATAACTGTGCGCTGCCCATTTGACATGACCTCTGTTGCTATATATGTAAAGCCGCAATGGGCAATGTGATTAACTGAACAAACAGAGTCGTATTGGCGAGGTCGTCACATCCCTGTGTCCTACCTCAATCAGAGTTGTACACAAACGGGTGCACAAATAGTGAACAGTAGACAAGGTGCTGTTCCTCCATATGGTGCGGGGCAGACTGTGTAATCCCACAATACACAATCTCCTGAGTGGAAGGCTGACAAAGTGCATAGTAAAATCCTCCATTAAGGAGAGCGGACATGTACAGTGCAAAATAGCAGAGCAACATTGCGATGTGCAAAAAATGCAAAAAATACCTAGCAGCAATAATCACTGTAAATAGTTACAATAAAGTGCATTTTGCCCAAGCAGCAAGAATTCCTAAAAGCAATAACAATAAAATGCGTAGTGCTCTGTGTCCATGCATGCATCACCGCAATACAGAACTAGATATTAAGCGCGCTGTGAGAGATCGTAATTTACACCCATACTGCCAAGCTATAATAAGAATGCCATAATGTTTCATGGGTGTACAGGAAGCAATATAATCCTCTAAAAATAAAAACTCTCAGGACACAGAATGCATGCATGAGATGGTCGAGCCTACCAGTTTTAGAGTGCATGGTGCATGTAAACATTGCTCATATAAAGTGCATAGTGCATTTCAATGTTGCTACAATAAAGTGCCTAGTACTAATGTCCTATAATTGTCAACGTCCAACATATCTTTATAGACCGTATAAAACAAATGCTATTCAAGGAAGAATATCCTAATAGAATGCAATCTTTGTACTGTATTAAAGATTAAAGAAAATATGCTTGACTAGTCACCTTCTCAAACAGGGGATGGGGGAAGAAGGTTGAAAGTCCAAAATGCTCTATATTATAGAAAATTATCTAAATGTGTCCACCTTAAAACCTAAGCTAAAAACAATGTGCATGCTAAAAATAAGCAAAGTATCCCTCATGATACCATAAGAAACAAATAACAACAAAAATATATGTACATACATGCAAAATTCAAAGACTGATGAAACCTGATAATAAAATGCATATTCACAGGAAGATAAAAACATTAGAGGAGAGCTACGTGTCACTCAATTTAGTAATTCGATGATATAATATAATGTAATGTTGGTAACGGTCTTGTTCACATAATTCAGAGGAAAAATGAACAAAGATGATCAGGTGCCCAAAAATGTATACAACTCCTCATCAAGATTGTGACCTCTAGGTTTTTTGGTCTTGAGGTCCAACATGTATTTAGTCTCTAATTGCCTTAACAAAAGCTGTTGATTTGCTCCTTCTGGTGATTTAGGTAGTGTATGAATTCCGAAGAAAGAGAAACCCTCTAGTTTGCTTCCATGTTTGGTCTTAAAATGGAGAGCCATCGGATAGGTGGGGTCCACATTTTTAATTGCACTGATGTGTTGGAGCACTCTCAGCTTCGGTTTTCCTATGGTGCCACACACATACCACTTATCCCATGGGCAATTCAACACATATACCACAAACTCAGTTTCACATGTGATCCTTGACGTGATCTTAATAATCTTGTCCAAAACAGGATGTAAATAACAAGTGCTATTAACATCATAGGTACAAGCTTTACATTTTAATCATTTTTGAAAACCGTTGGTGTTCATCCAACTACTTGATAATAAATTGTTAGTAGGGCTCTTGAAGCTTGGTACTAAAGTGTCTTTGAAAGAAGAAGATCTACGGAATTTAATCTTTACCCGGTCTCCCAAAATTCCACTTAAATGTTCATCTGAATTGAGAACATGCCAGTGTCTATGCATGACCTGACGTATATTCTGTGCTCCAATCCCATAAGTCAAAATAAGACGTGTCTCCCTCATGTCTATGATTGCAGGTTTGAGGGTTCTGCTACCAACAATAGAGATCGAGCTGTGTCTCTGGCTTTCAAATAAGGCTCTCTCAAGTATTTTCTTCAGGATAACCCTGATGTTTAAATGTACATTTGCTGTCAAAGGTATCAATCTTCGAGCAGTTTCTACAGATGCAAATTAATTTTCCATATGGGATGCTCCACTTCAGGACCATGGGATGATTACTCTTAGCGTGGAGTGGAATATTAGAGCTGGTTGGCTTCCTATAAAGACTTGTGGTTAGTTCACCTTGAGTCACTGTAACAAGAACATCCAAGAAGACGATTGCAGTCTTGCTATGGCTCTCAGTGAATTTCAGATTTAGTTTGTTAGTATTAAGTATATTAATAAAGTCTAACCATTCCAAGCTTGTACCTTCCCAGATAACAAACAAGTCATAAATATACCGTAGCCATAATGCGATTTTAGATGTATATTGACTGTTTCTCGGATGCCAGACCATGAACTTCTCCCACCAGCCCATGGTCAAGTTCCTTGAAGTTGCACAAAAAACTGATTATTAAAAAGAAAGCAGTTATTGGTCAAGCAATGTGTGATCATCTCGAGAATCATACGCCCATGTTGGAGGTAGATCATGGATCTAGTATGCAAAAAATATTCACATGCCTTCAGGCAATCTGAATGTTTTATTGATGTGTAGAGAGAGACTACATCTAATGTTGTGAGTGGATAAGTGGATTCCCATGGAATCCCTTCTATCCGGCTCAAAAAACCTTTTGTATCTTTTACATAAGAGGGCAGAGTAGTCACAAAATATACTAGTGTCTCATCTATAAATCTTGAGGTATTATCCAGCAGGGCTCCACATAATGTTACTGTGGGTCTGCCTGGAGGTCTTAACAGGCTCTTATGCACTTTGGGCAGGAAATAGATGGGGGAATAACTGGGAATTTTGGATGTAAAAATGTACATATATCTTCATCCAGCAAGTCTCTCTCTTTCCATGTCTGTAATAGTTCACATAGTTTGTTGTTCATGGCCTGTGAGGGATCCTCAGTAAATTTTGCATAACAATCTTTATCCATGAGTTGTCTTTGGGCCTCTTTTATGTAATCTTCATGATTCATGATTACTATATTCATCCTGTTATCTGACGGTTTAATAATGTAATCCGTCAGGCAGTAAGTGTGTGGACGCTGTTGTGAAGGGGTTCTATTTTTAGTAAACGGAGCCCATTTTTCACCTGATTTTTTCAAGTCATTGAGGACCAAATCTTGGAACACCTCTATAGGCCCTCCCGGGTTGAACATAGGATTAAAGCGAGATTTAACTTTTAGATCAATGTTACCTGGCAAGGTAATGTCTATATTCATTCATTTGCATTCTTGTTCCCAAGTATCAGCAATATAGTTGTCTTCGGTTATCAAGTGCTCTAGATCACTCAGTGCAATCATATCCTGTATAGAAACATCAGTAGATCCTTGAGGATTCATTTTGGATTTGGGTTTGGGTGGGGTCATGGCAGAGAATGTTTTCAGCCTCACTTTGGACATGTACTTATCAAAGTCAACGTAGGGCAAAAGTTAAGGCCTAGATCAGGACTTGTGTTTCCTAAAGAGCAAGGGGATGGGTAGACAGATTTATTTTGGACATATCTAATGAATCCATGGTTGTTTGAATTATTTAATTACTCCAGAGCGTGTTAACTGCTCTGTTCTCTCCGTGTTTGACGTTGATGCAACACCTTCGCCTCCTTGTTTTTTTCTTCCTCTTTGTCCCGAGGGTTTTCCTCTCCCTCTGCCTCTTGTTTTCTTGACATTGTTGAGGCTGCCTTCCATTCCTAACAGTCTCATTTCCTCTAAAAAAAAAAATAAGCTTTCTAGAGGGCTGTTCACTTTCACTTTCAGTGGTATCAACATCTGAGGAAGATAAATCGATGGAACTCTCATTGTAAGTGTTTGGTCGTTGAGTTTGTCAAAACATTTGGCAAAAGTTAGCACCCTTCCCTGTTCACAGTCTTTTTTCTCCCGAATGAATTTCCTTTGTTTTCTCAGTTTTATATCTTTCTCAAATGTTTTATATCCCTTCTCCATACTGGTTTGGATGGTCTTGCCCTTTTCCCTCTTGCCTAGGTTCTGAAATTGCTCTTCTGTTTCTTGAATTCTATCTAGGATCTTATGTCGATCCATTCATGCATATTTAATTAAAATATTCAGAAAGGTTACTGAACAAGTGTTACTGGACTCTCCCCATTCTTGCAGAATGGCTGGGTCTTGCTCTTCAAAGGACGGTGTAGTGAGAATACGTAGGCCTCTAGGAATGCATCCCACATCGATATAGTTTTGAAGTGAGTGTTCCTCCCATGATTTGCTAATTTCTCGTCGTTGCAATTTCTCCAACTCTCTTAATAATCTGACTTCGTTATTAGGCTTTGCCTCCAAGGATGGTTCTTTCAGTTTTGGAACGTTTTAGTGATGTGAGTTTTTACTCAAATGCGCCAACTTTTACCATTTTGGTTCATTGCAGTGAGTGTTTGGAAATTATTAAAGGTGAAAGAATAAAGATAATCAAATCTTGAGTTTGTTGATGCTGATATGTTATTTTTTATTAACAATTCCACATGTTCCCATCACATGAATGATTCCTTTATCCAAGTATTTATTTAACATTTGGTACTTGACAATTCAAAGAGCAAATATGCATATCCCAATCTCTCTCAACAAAGACCTAAGATCCCCCATATCAGCCCATATAATAGAAAATCATCCAATGATGGACACTACAGATTTAAAAATATTTGGCTTGGAAAAACTCTCTTTACCTCCAAGAGGAGGTCACAAAGAAGACATTTTGAGAAAACAGGAAAGCAAATGAATTTGTATTATGGACACGTGTTCTAATGGTCTAAACTGTGACACAGAGATGTATAATTGGTTATGATTTCTATATTGTTTTTCTTGATACATGTTCAAATGGTCTAAACTGTGCACAGGAACATATAATTGGTTATGATTTTTATATTGTTAATGTTGATATTCGATCTATCAAAAGGACACCCAGCTAAATTTAATTGTTTATTTTGCAAATAAAAGTTAGTAACTAAAAATACAATAAATAGAGTAAAAATAAATAATTTAATAATAATGTTGCCCAACACGAATAAATGATAGAAAATTGAGTTAGCTGGCAATAAACCGCCATAAAACAGTATACAAAATTGATCCATTGATTTATAGTCTTTATAAATAAATTATGAACCCCTTCTACATAAATAGATTGCTACGAACCTAAAATCAAAAATGGCTGCCGAAACGTAATCTACGCGATGACGTCATTGCGTAATGCGCTATAACGTGACACGCGACGTGATGACGTCATCGCGGCTCCCACGGTAGAATAAAAACAGCTCTTCAACACAGAGTTGCTGCGAAAGCCTCAAGCAGCACTCTGCTAGACTCCAGGACCAAAATAAAGTTTCTTAAGAAGACAAACAACAGGAAAACAGGTCAGTTAAATTAGCTATTCCCTATGGGGTTTTTGTGATGGTAATTTTACAAAAAATATTTCCAAAGACATTTTCAGAAAAAGAATTAGTGATACTTTAACAATTATTAAGAAATCCTTCTCTATCATACAGAATTCACAAAACATTATTATCAGAGAGTTGGAAAACAAAATATCCGTTTCTAAAAATACAATTGATGGATACAAAATGATAGAAAAGCTAAATTAACATGGTTAAAGTGAATGCACTACCAAAAGTGTCTATGGAGGAACTAATTGGGGTGAGTTAAAAACAATGTATTATTCCTTACCTTTGAGATTTTATTTTGGCAAAATGCAATTGCTAAAATGGCTTCTATTTCTTTTTCGTTTTAAATTTCTTTTCTTTTTTCTACAAAACTATCAACAGACCAAAGTTTGCTCTCATGAAGAACCATTGTAATTAGCAATGGGGAAACACGTGTGAGAGAGATTGGGATATGCATATTTGCTCTTTGAATTGTGAAGTACCGAATGTTAAATAAATACTTGGAGAATGGAATCATTCATGTGATGAGAACATGTGGAATAGGTAATAAAAAATAACATATCAGCATCAACAAACTCAAGGTTTGATTATCTTTATTCTTTCACCTTTTATAATTTCCAAACACTCACCGCAATCAACAAAAATGGTAACAGTTGGCGCATTTGAGTAAAAACTCACATCACTAAAACGTTCTATTGCTTCTGTGTAGCAGCCACACAAGGATATGAGAAAATCTCATGCAGACATTTGAAAATTAATGTAAACTTTTTATGTAAAAAAAATAGCTGTCGCCAGGGAATTTTCTTTATTTTTTATTGGTTGCAAACTATTCTTTCAGTTTTGGTTGATCAATAGTTGGTTGCTTCTCACAGAAAAGTGAGGCAGCTTGTGCTTTACGCAGGTTCCCCCTCTCTTGTTGTGATGTCATAATTAAATGTATGTTGTGCTGGCTGGGTGCTGATATGCCCTTAACCATGAAACAATATTCACTCTCATGCGCAGATAGTCACAGTTCTAAAGAATGGGCTGTAGTTACCGTGAGGATTTTCCAAAAGACAAAGGGCCCGGGTCAAAGAAACCCCAGCAAAAGTGTGCCTGTGTGAGCATACCTCAGCAAGTGGGTGTCTGCCGTGTCCTCCAATGGAGCAAATTCCCAATCCACAATGTCAGCAAGCTTCTACAGTGCACACTGTCTCTGTGGCCCAGTATCGCAGAATTGCTGTGGAAAATCCAGAGCGCTCGAACAACTCCAATATTGGCAATGCTGTGCGCTTCACTTTAGTGGGCGGGTGCAAGTTCCAGTGTCGTAGATCCCTCAGCGCATAAATATATGTAAAGATAAGGCCTTTAAGAAAAGGCAGATCTGGCGGAGTGCACTCCTGAGGGCAGCCAGGCAGAGATAGTATTCACTCAGCAATAAGGGAACATCACGGCATGTCCAGGTACAATATATATATATATATGTATGGTGTGTGTACAGAAAGAGGCCACAGATATTGTTCTCTGTATAGCATTTCTCTTTCTTTTAGCATATATGTCCCCGAAATAACAGTCCACAACGCTGCAGCTTTTCTTATTACAGGTGCACGGAAAGTTGACCGAATCACCCCATCCTACACAAACTACATTGGCAGACACGAGTAGCACACCAGTGTACCTGACGACTAAACGCAATATATTTGGCAGCACATAACCTCTTGCAGCAAATCAACCAACTGGCTTGAATCATCACAACTCACCCACAGAGAGGGTCCCTCTAACAATCCTTGGATGTACAGAATGATGGACAGACCATAACTCGCAGCACTATGCTATCATTAAAAGATTCCATCTCGTACACTGGCTAGCCACACCCTGTACAGCACGCCGCTGTTCCCAAGCGAGGTTTCCACTTTAAACAATAACATATAAATAAATACATAAAAAGAACATGGGCAGTAATATGAAAATATGATGGCAGACAGCCAGTGATTAGTAAATTGTGCCAGGCTAAAAATTGGGTCAGGGTAAAAATGGCTATATATGTGTGTTATTTTATCGACATACTCTTCCTCCAGAAATAATCCCCAGAAGTGTATTCTGATACCTTTTTTGTGGGCACCAAGCAATTAGATATGGCAGCCCTTGCAAAGTCCAAGGATCCTGGCCAAATGTTTCTACATTGTAGGGTGCATTTAAAGGCCCCAAACAGAAGTCCCTTTCACCTGAACAGCAGCATTTAAACACTGCAACCAATAATGGCCCTGTTTTGCTTTCCCTTTCACACGGAAAGCAGCATTTAAACACTGCAACCAAAAAACATCCTGCTTTGCAATTATTTCACATGAGTTTCACAAATTTAAACACTGCAACCAAAAACGGTCTGGATTCTGCTTTTATTTCACATGAGTGGCAAGAATTTAAACACTGCAACCGAAAACGGCCTGGCTTTTTCTTTTTGTTCATGTCAAACTAAAGAACCATGGGGAAACAGGCCTATCCATCATTATCAATGGACCAGCAGCAATGTAAATTCACCAAAGGATGGGGAATCAATTAATCATGTGACCTGCAAGACAGGATTTGTAAACATTAAAAGCAAAAATGACCTGCACTTGTATTTGCTAATAAAAACAGTTTTCAAAAGCCAAAATGGAAAAAGATACCACTGCTCACAGAAAAATGTCAGGGAATCATGATGTGGGGGGTGACCAAAGCAAATGTATATTAGGTTTCACCCACAAAACTCCTGTTATCTGTGAAGAGACACTTCTTCAGGAAAAAACGGTTTTGGCTGAGGCAGAAACTTCACAATTAAAATCTCCACTTCCAGCTGGATATCACATCTCTCCTCAAACAACCCTGCAATAAAATGTGATGCTGCGGGAGGCGTCATACTTCCCTGTTCTGCAGACATGATGGCAGGAATGCAGGGATTTCAAAGAAGGCAATCCTTGGCTAAAGCATGACGAAAAAGTGCAAGTTCTTGTTGCACACACTTCAAAGAGCAAACTGTCAATTTCAAAGGGACTCATAAAAACAACCCTCTGGTCACAGGCTGACCCAGGGGAACAGATCGCTGTGAGGGATGAAGTGGCCCTCCCATATGTTGAACAAGACACTCCCAATTGTTTGTTTGTTTTTTTTTTTACTTGTATTGCGCACCAGACCCAGGGGTAACCGGGCGCATTTTTATATGACAATTTACAGCTTAGTTACAAAACACATGGTAAATAAAGAAACACGAAATATACACAAGAGGCATGAATAATTGTACACGTATTTACAGTCCTACTCAGACAGGCAGTAATTGCTGGGAAGTAGGTGTGTGCAAGAGGAAAAATGAACAAAGATGATCAGGTGCCCAAAAATGTATACAACTCCTCATCAAGATTGTGACCTCTAGGTTTTTTGGTCTTGAGGTCCAACATGTATTTAGTCTCTAATTGCCTTAACAAAAGCTGTTGATTTGCTCCTTCTGGTGATTTAGGTAGTGTATGAATTCCGAAGAAAGAGAAACCCTCTAGTTTGCTTCCATGTTTGGTCTTAAAATGGAGAGCCATCGGATAGGTGGGGTCCACATTTTTAATTGCACTGATGTGTTGGAGCACTCTCAGCTTCGGTTTTCCTATGGTGCCACACACATACCACTTATCCCATGGGCAATTCAACACATATACCACAAACTCAGTTTCACATGTGATCCTTGACGTGATCTTAATAATCTTGTCCAAAACAGGATGTAAATAACAAGTGCTATTAACATCATAGGTACAAGCTTTACATTTTAATCATTTTTGAAAACCGTTGGTGTTCATCCAACTACTTGATAATAAATTGTTAGTAGGGCTCTTGAAGCTTGGTACTAAAGTGTCTTTGAAAGAAGAAGATCTACGGAATTTAATCTTTACCCGGTCTCCCAAAATTCCACTTAAATGTTCATCTGAATTGAGAACATGCCAGTGTCTATGCATGACCTGACGTATATTCTGTGCTCCAATCCCATAAGTCAAAATAAGACGTGTCTCCCTCATGTCTATGATTGCAGGTTTGAGGGTTCTGCTACCAACAATAGAGATCGAGCTGTGTCTCTGGCTTTCAAATAAGGCTCTCTCAAGTATTTTCTTCAGGATAACCCTGATGTTTAAATGTACATTTGCTGTCAAAGGTATCAATCTTCGAGCAGTTTCTACAGATGCAAATTAATTTTCCATATGGGATGCTCCACTTCAGGACCATGGGATGATTACTCTTAGCGTGGAGTGGAATATTAGAGCTGGTTGGCTTCCTATAAAGACTTGTGGTTAGTTCACCTTGAGTCACTGTAACAAGAACATCCAAGAAGACGATTGCAGTCTTGCTATGGCTCTCAGTGAATTTCAGATTTAGTTTGTTAGTATTAAGTATATTAATAAAGTCTAACCATTCCAAGCTTGTACCTTCCCAGATAACAAACAAGTCATAAATATACCGTAGCCATAATGCGATTTTAGATGTATATTGACTGTTTCTCGGATGCCAGACCATGAACTTCTCCCACCAGCCCATGGTCAAGTTCCTTGAAGTTGCACAAAAAACTGATTATTAAAAAGAAAGCAGTTATTGGTCAAGCAATGTGTGATCATCTCGAGAATCATACGCCCATGTTGGAGGTAGATCATGGATCTAGTATGCAAAAAATATTCACATGCCTTCAGGCAATCTGAATGTTTTATTGATGTGTAGAGAGAGACTACATCTAATGTTGTGAGTGGATAAGTGGATTCCCATGGAATCCCTTCTATCCGGCTCAAAAAACCTTTTGTATCTTTTACATAAGAGGGCAGAGTAGTCACAAAATATACTAGTGTCTCATCTATAAATCTTGAGGTATTATCCAGCAGGGCTCCACATAATGTTACTGTGGGTCTGCCTGGAGGTCTTAACAGGCTCTTATGCACTTTGGGCAGGAAATAGATGGGGGAATAACTGGGAATTTTGGATGTAAAAATGTACATATATCTTCATCCAGCAAGTCTCTCTCTTTCCATGTCTGTAATAGTTCACATAGTTTGTTGTTCATGGCCTGTGAGGGATCCTCAGTAAATTTTGCATAACAATCTTTATCCATGAGTTGTCTTTGGGCCTCTTTTATGTAATCTTCATGATTCATGATTACTATATTCATCCTGTTATCTGACGGTTTAATAATGTAATCCGTCAGGCAGTAAGTGTGTGGACGCTGTTGTGAAGGGGTTCTATTTTTAGTAAACGGAGCCCATTTTTCACCTGATTTTTTCAAGTCATTGAGGACCAAATCTTGGAACACCTCTATAGGCCCTCCCGGGTTGAACATAGGATTAAAGCGAGATTTAACTTTTAGATCAATGTTACCTGGCAAGGTAATGTCTATATTCATTCATTTGCATTCTTGTTCCCAAGTATCAGCAATATAGTTGTCTTCGGTTATCAAGTGCTCTAGATCACTCAGTGCAATCATATCCTGTATAGAAACATCAGTAGATCCTTGAGGATTCATTTTGGATTTGGGTTTGGGTGGGGTCATGGCAGAGAATGTTTTCAGCCTCACTTTGCACATGTACTTATCAAAGTCAACGTAGGGCAAAAGTTAAGGCCTAGATCAGGACTTGTGTTTCCTAAAGAGCAAGGGGATGGGTAGACAGATTTATTTTGGACATATCTAATGAATCCATGGTTGTTTGAATTATTTAATTACTCCAGAGCGTGTTAACTGCTCTGTTCTCTCCGTGTTTGACGTTGATGCAACACCTTCGCCTCCTTGTTTTTTTCTTCCTCTTTGTCCCGAGGGTTTTCCTCTCCCTCTGCCTCTTGTTTTCTTGACATTGTTGAGGCTGCCTTCCATTCCTAACAGTCTCATTTCCTCTAAAAAAAAAAATAAGCTTTCTAGAGGGCTGTTCACTTTCACTTTCAGTGGTATCAACATCTGAGGAAGATAAATCGATGGAACTCTCATTGTAAGTGTTTGGTCGTTGAGTTTGTCAAAACATTTGGCAAAAGTTAGCACCCTTCCCTGTTCACAGTCTTTTTTCTCCCGAATGAATTTCCTTTGTTTTCTCAGTTTTATATCTTTCTCAAATGTTTTATATCCCTTCTCCATACTGGTTTGGATGGTCTTGCCCTTTTCCCTCTTGCCTAGGTTCTGAAATTGCTCTTCTGTTTCTTGAATTCTATCTAGGATCTTATGTCGATCCATTCATGCATATTTAATTAAAATATTCAGAAAGGTTACTGAACAAGTGTTACTGGACTCTCCCCATTCTTGCAGAATGGCTGGGTCTTGCTCTTCAAAGGACGGTGTAGTGAGAATACGTAGGCCTCTAGGAATGCATCCCACATCGATATAGTTTTGAAGTGAGTGTTCCTCCCATGATTTGCTAATTTCTCGTCGTTGCAATTTCTCCAACTCTCTTAATAATCTGACTTCGTTATTAGGCTTTGCCTCCAAGGATGGTTCTTTCAGTTTTGGAACGTTTTAGTGATGTGAGTTTTTACTCAAATGCGCCAACTTTTACCATTTTGGTTCATTGCAGTGAGTGTTTGGAAATTATTAAAGGTGAAAGAATAAAGATAATCAAATCTTGAGTTTGTTGATGCTGATATGTTATTTTTTATTAACAATTCCACATGTTCCCATCACATGAATGATTCCTTTATCCAAGTATTTATTTAACATTTGGTACTTGACAATTCAAAGAGCAAATATGCATATCCCAATCTCTCTCAACAAAGACCTAAGATCCCCCATATCAGCCCATATAATAGAAAATCATCCAATGATGGACACTACAGATTTAAAAATATTTGGCTTGGAAAAACTCTCTTTACCTCCAAGAGGAGGTCACAAAGAAGACATTTTGAGAAAACAGGAAAGCAAATGAATTTGTATTATGGACACGTGTTCTAATGGTCTAAACTGTGACACAGAGATGTATAATTGGTTATGATTTCTATATTGTTTTTCTTGATACATGTTCAAATGGTCTAAACTGTGCACAGGAACATATAATTGGTTATGATTTTTATATTGTTAATGTTGATATTCGATCTATCAAAAGGACACCCAGCTAAATTTAATTGTTTATTTTGCAAATAAAAGTTAGTAACTAAAAATACAATAAATAGAGTAAAAATAAATAATTTAATAATAATGTTGCCCAACACGAATAAATGATAGAAAATTGAGTTAGCTGGTAATAAAACGCCATAAAACAGTATACAAAATTGATCCATTGATTTATAGTCTTTATAAATAAATTATGAACCCCTTCTACATAAATAGATTGCTACGAACCTAAAATCAAAAATGGCTGCCGAAACGTAATCTACGCGATGACGTCATTGCGTAATGCGCTATAACGTGACACGCGACGTGATGACGTCATCGCGGCTCCCACGGTAGAATAAAAACAGCTCTTCAACACAGAGTTGCTGCGAAAGCCTCAAGCAGCACTCTGCTAGACTCCAGGACCAAAATAAAGTTTCTTAAGAAGACAAACAACAGGAAAACAGGTCAGTTAAATTAGCTATTCCCTATGGGGTTTTTGTGATGGTAATTTTACAAAAAATATTTCCAAAGACATTTTCAGAAAAAGAATTAGTGATACTTTAACAATTATTAAGAAATCCTTCTCTATCATACAGAATTCACAAAACATTATTATCAGAGAGTTGGAAAACAAAATATCCGTTTCTAAAAATACAATTGATGGATACAAAATGATAGAAAAGCTAAATTAACATGGTTAAAGTGAATGCACTACCAAAAGTGTCTATGGAGGAACTAATTGGGGTGAGTTAAAAACAATGTATTATTCCTTACCTTTGAGATTTTATTTTGGCAAAATGCAATTGCTAAAATGGCTTCTATTTCTTTTTCGTTTTAAATTTCTTTTCTTTTTTCTACAAAACTATCAACAGACCAAAGTTTGCTCTCATGAAGAACCATTGTAATTAGCAATGGGGAAACACGTGTGAGAGAGATTGGGATATGCATATTTGCTCTTTGAATTGTGAAGTACCGAATGTTAAATAAATACTTGGAGAATGGAATCATTCATGTGATGAGAACATGTGGAATAGGTAATAAAAAATAACATATCAGCATCAACAAACTCAAGGTTTGATTATCTTTATTCTTTCACCTTTTATAATTTCCAAACACTCACCGCAATCAACAAAAATGGTAACAGTTGGCGCATTTGAGTAAAAACTCACATCACTAAAACGTTCTATTGCTTCTGTGTAGCAGCCACACAAGGATATGAGAAAATCTCATGCAGACATTTGAAAATTAATGTAAACTTTTTATGTAAAAAAAATAGCTGTCGCCAGGGAATTTTCTTTATTTTTTATTGGTTGCAAACTATTCTTTCAGTTTTGGTTGATCAATAGTTGGTTGCTTCTCACAGAAAAGTGAGGCAGCTTGTGCTTTACGCAGGTTCCCCCTCTCTTGTTGTGATGTCATAATTAAATGTATGTTGTGCTGGCTGGGTGCTGATATGCCCTTAACCATGAAACAATATTCACTCTCATGCGCAGATAGTCACAGTTCTAAAGAATGGGCTGTAGTTACCGTGAGGATTTTCCAAAAGACAAAGGGCCCGGGTCAAAGAAACCCCAGCAAAAGTGTGCCTGTGTGAGCATACCTCAGCAAGTGGGTGTCTGCCGTGTCCTCCAATGGAGCAAATTCCCAATCCACAATGTCAGCAAGCTTCTACAGTGCACACTGTCTCTGTGGCCCAGTATCGCAGAATTGCTGTGGAAAATCCAGAGCGCTCGAACAACTCCAATATTGGCAATGCTGTGCGCTTCACTTTAGTGGGCGGGTGCAAGTTCCAGTGTCGTAGATCCCTCAGCGCATAAATATATGTAAAGATAAGGCCTTTAAGAAAAGGCAGATCTGGCGGAGTGCACTCCTGAGGGCAGCCAGGCAGAGATAGTATTCACTCAGCAATAAGGGAACATCACGGCATGTCCAGGTACAATATATATATATATATGTATGGTGTGTGTACAGAAAGAGGCCACAGATATTGTTCTCTGTATAGCATTTCTCTTTCTTTTAGCATATATGTCCCCGAAATAACAGTCCACAACGCTGCAGCTTTTCTTATTACAGGTGCACGGAAAGTTGACCGAATCACCCCATCCTACACAAACTACATTGGCAGACACGAGTAGCACACCAGTGTACCTGGCGACTAAACGCAATATATTTGGCAGCACATAACCTCTTGCAGCAAATCAACCAACTGGCTTGAATCATCACAACTCACCCACAGAGAGGGTCCCTCTAACAATCCTTGGATGTACAGAATGATGGACAGACCATAACTCGCAGCACTATGCTATCATTAAAAGATTCCATCTCGTACACTGGCTAGCCACACCCTGTACAGCACGCCGCTGTTCCCAAGCGAGGTTTCCACTTTAAACAATAACATATAAATAAATACATAAAAAGAACATGGGCAGTAATATGAAAATATGATGGCAGACAGCCAGTGATTAGTAAATTGTGCCAGGGTAAAAATTGGGTCAGGGTAAAAATGGCTATATATGTGTGTTATTTTATCGACATACTCTTCCTCCAGAAATAATCCCCAGAAGTGTATTCTGATACCTTTTTTGTGGGCACCAAGCAATTAGATATGGCAGCCCTTGCAAAGTCCAAGGATCCTGGCCAAATGTTTCTACATTGTAGGGTGCATTTAAAGGCCCCAAACAGAAGTCCCTTTCACCTGAACAGCAGCATTTAAACACTGCAACCAATAATGGCCCTGTTTTGCTTTCCCTTTCACACGGAAAGCAGCATTTAAACACTGCAACCAAAAAACATCCTGCTTTGCAATTATTTCACATGAGTTTCACAAATTTAAACACTGCAACCAAAAACGGTCTGGATTCTGCTTTT
This sequence comes from Ambystoma mexicanum, assembly GCF_040938575.1. NCBI lineage: Eukaryota > Metazoa > Chordata > Amphibia > Caudata > Ambystomatidae > Ambystoma > Ambystoma mexicanum. The sequence continues at coordinate 1,438,610,604 of NC_090921.1, forward strand.
ATTTCACATGAGTGGCAAGAATTTAAACACTGCAACCGAAAACGGCCTGGCTTTTTCTTTTTGTTCATGTCAAACTAAAGAACCATGGGGAAACAGGCCTATCCATCATTATCAATGGACCAGCAGCAATGTAAATTCACCAAAGGATGGGGAATCAATTAATCATGTGACCTGCAAGACAGGATTTGTAAACATTAAAAGCAAAAATGACCTGCACTTGTATTTGCTAATAAAAACAGTTTTCAAAAGCCAAAATGGAAAAAGATACCACTGCTCACAGAAAAATGTCAGGGAATCATGATGTGGGGGGTGACCAAAGCAAATGTATATTAGGTTTCACCCACAAAACTCCTGTTATCTGTGAAGAGACACTTCTTCAGGAAAAAACGGTTTTGGCTGAGGCAGAAACTTCACAATTAAAATCTCCACTTCCAGCTGGATATCACATCTCTCCTCAAACAACCCTGCAATAAAATGTGATGCTGCGGGAGGCGTCATACTTCCCTGTTCTGCAGACATGATGGCAGGAATGCAGGGATTTCAAAGAAGGCAATCCTTGGCTAAAGCATGACGAAAAAGTGCAAGTTCTTGTTGCACACACTTCAAAGAGCAAACTGTCAATTTCAAAGGGACTCATAAAAACAACCCTCTGGTCACAGGCTGACCCAGGGGAACAGATCGCTGTGAGGGATGAAGTGGCCCTCCCATATGTTGAACAAGACACTCCCAATTGTTTGTTTGTTTTTTTTTTTACTTGTATTGCGCACCAGACCCAGGGGTAACCGGGCGCATTTTTATATGACAATTTACAGCTTAGTTACAAAACACATGGTAAATAAAGAAACACGAAATATACACAAGAGGCATGAATAATTGTACACGTATTTACAGTCCTACTCAGACAGGCAGTAATTGCTGGGAAGTAGGTGTGTGCAAGAATGCAGGATGTGGAGGGACATGCGGGATAGGTCCAGGCAAATGGGTGGTCTGTTATTTGTCTGCATCTTTGATCCACCTAGTGAGGTTATGTCGGAAAGTCAGGTATGGTTGATCTGTCCGCAGGGTGGATGGTAAGGAGTTCCAAAGTTGAGCTGCTTTAACCTGAAAGCTACAGCCACCGACTTTGGACAGTTTAAATCTAGGTGTAGAAATGTGGTTAGAGTTTGCGGATCTGGTGAGTCGTTGTTGGTTTTGTTCTCATGAATCTTGCGGAAAGGTAACGTGGTGCGGCATTCTTTAGACATTTGTAAACAAGTGAGGCTACTTTTAGCTGGATTTTCTCCTGAGTGGAAAGCCAGTTATTGGCTCTTCTAAATTCGGTAATGTGGGCTCTCCTGGGAATGCCTAGTGCTGCTCTGAGCGGATTATTCTGCATGATTTTAATTCTTTTGATAATTTCTTTATTGGCCCCAATGTAGAGCGAGTTGCAATAGTCCAACTTGGATAACACGAGCACGCTCGCAAGTGTGATGCAACTATTGTTGGATAGGAAATGTTTGATGCTCTTATCAGTTTACAGGTGTAGGCGGTGGCAGAAGCCATCGCGTTGACCTGCTTGTTGAAAGAGAGGGTGGAGTCCAGGTAGAAACCCAGAGTTTTTACTGCATGAGCGGTTGTGATTTGGTTGTTATTGATGTTAAAAGAGGAATAGTTGGGGCTCAGTTTTTTTAGGGTAGAGGGTGTGCCCAGGATAATGATTTCAGTTTTGTCATCATTCAGGCATAGTCCGTGAGTGGCCATCCATGCCTGGATGATGAGATACACCCTGTTCACCAAGGTCAAATCCTTGTCGTAATCACCAGTAAGTGGTAGGAGAATCTGAGTATCATCTGCATAGTTAGTGTAGGTGATACCATGAAGGTCCAGATCATCGAAAAGGGGCTTCGTGAAGATGTTATAGAGTGTGGGAGAAACGCACAATCCCTGGGGCACGCCGCATGTGATGGGGACGGAGTCTGCTGCCGCAGTGGTGGAGAAGACTCACATGGTCCTGTTATTGAGGAAAGATTGGATCCAATCTGTGGCTTCTTCAGAGAAGTGCACGGCCATGTCCAAATGCCTACAAAGGACCTTTTGGTCAACAAGGTCAAATGCAGCTGATAAGTCCAGAAGGAGGAGTAAGGCTGGTTTTCCTTGATACCTTAGCTCATCGATTTGCGCCTTTAGGTCTAAGAGTGCTGCTTCGGTCCCGTGCTGAGGACAGAAGCCAGACTGCCGTACTGCTAGCAGGTTATTGGTTTCAAGGTGTTTCTGAATTTGTGAGTATGCCACTTTATCTATGATTTTTAGGAGGAATGGCACGGTGGTGATTGGGTGGTAATTCGTGGGTATGGCTGGATCTAGCATCTGTTTTTAAGCAGTGGGAGTACCCAAGATTCTTTTAGATTACTTGGTATAGACCTTGTTGCGAATGAGGCGTTAATGAGTTTTGAGATAAAGGGAGCCAGGTCTCTGGCTGTGTCCTTTATCAGGTGGGCTGGACATTGATCCCCCTGGCAATTTGATGGTTTGAGTGACAGTATGATTCTCTCAGTCTCGATAATAGATACTTTGGAGAACTTGAAGCGAGGGCTGTCAGTGTTATTTCTAGGAGGTGTGGCAGTAATTTTGGGCTTAGTATCCAGGGTAAGTGTCGATTTCTTCTTAGCAATTTTAGATTGGAGAGTTGTCACTTTGTTAGCTAAGGCTTGCTGAATATTGGTGCACCATAGTTTATCTTTGACACAGTTGTCTGGCACTGGGATATTCTATTTCCTTTAGGATGATGAAGAGTTCCTTCATACTAGAGTTAGCTTGGGCTATTCTAGCATTGTAAGTTTCCCGTTTGGCCGACAGTATTTACTTTTTGTAGAGGGTGGATATATCCCTTAGAGTGTTTTTGTTTTCTTCGGACGGTTGTAGTTTCCATGTGACCTCACATTGTCTTTTTTTGGTATGAAGTATTTTCAAGTAGGGGGTGTACCAGGAATTGAGGTGGACTTTGGATTTGATTTGTCTTATTTTAAGCAGAGCAATTGAGTCCAGTGCAGAGGACATAATTGTGTTATACTCATTCACCAGAGTTTCAGGGTCCAAGTTGTCTGGTAGTGAATTAAGTGTAGGGAGGATGAGCGGGAGTAGGTTATCTGGGGTAATGTTTTTCTTATTTCTTGTCGGGATGGATGGAGCTGGCTGGGCTAAGGTAGGAGTAGGTCTGTCTGTTTCTAGAACAAATGATATAAGGTGGTGGTCTGTCCAAATTTGGGGGAGATCGATAAGATGGAGGAGTTGCAATTGTGATCTGCCACCCAATCGAGTATTCTGCCTTTGTTGTGGGTCAGTGAAGTACTCTTTGTGAGAAGCCTAGTTCAGAAAGTAGGTTAGCCACTTTAGTTGCATGTGAGTCGTTTTGGTCTTTGAAACCCAGGTTAACGTCCCCTAAAAGGAAAACCTGTGATAGGTTATGAGATAGGATGGTGGAACTGTCCTCCTCAACGGTTCCAATAGGGCCTGGACGTCTATAAATCAGGTGGATGGTGAGGGTTTGAGAGTTGTTAATAACTAATTTAGCTGTTAGGCTTTCGCAGGATTTAGTGTCGTTAGATGGAGCTAGCCTGGTAGATAGGTTAGATTTTACAATTAGGGCTATGCTGCCTCCACGGGCTTTGCTTCTGTCTGATCTTAGGATGGAGTAACCATTAGGGATCGCTAGCATGATAGACGGTCCTGCAGCGGCATGAAGCCAGGATTCAGTAATGGCCAAGAAATCAAGGTTTTCGGTCTGGATGAGATCAGCAATCTCGATGGCATGAGCAATCATGGATCTAGCGTTAATTAAAGCACCTTTTAGGTGAGGGGGTGAGGGGGTGTTGGATGGAGGTGTGCATGACTTTTCTTGGGTCATGACAGGGGTGTGCATCCGTGCATTCTGTGTCTTGAAGTTAAAGCTGTGTGGTTTTTCTGTACTCCTATAGGGTGTAGACTTGCTACGGTTGGACGAGGTCAGCGTTCTAGCAGGAGGTTCATAAAATTTAGCAAGTCTAGCTCAGAGTCTAGCATTTCTGGATGTGGTGTTGCATGGTTTGGACTCGAATGAACGAGACTGTTGGTGCTCTTCAGATTGGTCATTATGACTTGTCGATGGTTGGGGTTGGGGTTGTGTCTGTGCCATGGTGGGAGAGAGGGCCCGAAGTTGAAAGGTGGTGTAGTCAGAGGTAGGCACTAGAGCGATCCTGAGTTTGTAGACTAAGAATGCTATTAGTGTGAGAAGGGTTAGTGTGTCTCAAAGGGTTTGCATCTTGTGGCATTGTCGTGGTAGTAGGGTAGGCAAGTCAGGCTGGGGCAGTGCTGAGTGTGTCAGCCTATCAGGGTAAAACACGTGTGAGTAGAAGCAGGTGCCTCAAGTGTAATGGGCAGCATCCAGGTTTGAAATAGTCATAGGTGACTAGGATACAATGGGCAGCACATAGGTTCAATGTGAGCAGGTGAGTAAAATGCAGTGGGGCTGCAATAGGCAACACCTAAGTTAGATAGTAACAGGTGACTAAAGTACAGTGGGGCAACACATGGGAACAAATGACTCAAATGCAGTAGGCAACACCTAGGTTTGGGATAGTAACAGGTGACTAAAATGCAGTGGGGCAACACATGGGAACAAATGACTCAAATGCAGTAGGCAACATCTAGGTTTGGGATAGTAACAGGTGAATAAAATGCAGTGGGGCAACACATGGGAACAAATGACTCAAATTCAGTAGGCAACACCTAGGTTTGGGATAGTAACAGGTGGCTAAAATGCAGTGGGGCAACACATGGGAACAAATGACTCAAATGCAGTAGGCAACATCTAGATTTGGGATAGTAACAGGTGACTAAAATGCAGTGGGGCAACACATGGGAACAATTGACTCAAATGCAGTAGGCAACATCTAGGTTTGGGATGGTAACAGGTGAATAAAATGCAGTGGGGCAACACATGGGAACAAATGACTCAAATGCAGTAGGCAACACCTAGGTTTGGGATAGTAACAGGTGGCTAAAATGCAGCGGGGCAACACATGGGAACAAATGACTCAAATGCAATTGACTAAAATGGGACAGCTCTGCAGCATAAATGATGCAAGCTCCAGTGAGGCTAAGTTCGATTGTATGCTCAGTAGGCTAGCACACGCGTCATGCAACACGGCTAGAGGCAGTTGTCCAAGTACCATGGTATAGACAGTGCCAATTCGCGGCAAGCAAGCAAATCTGGTGCATAGTAACAGTAAGGGTAATGCAGTGCTGAAATATTTGGCTTGTTATTAGGCATCCAGTAGGTATGGTATCAGAGGGTCACACGGATGCGAATTAAAACATTTTAGGCATTTTGCTCAGCCATGAGACTAAGGATTTATTTTGATTTTATGCTATTTTTCATGTAATTTTGACACAGTTTTAAGGATATAAATCACGTTTACCTGGGACTTCAGGAGCTGTAATGGCCAGTTTGATGAGGTTTCTGGCTGATCTGAACATGTGACAATTATGAGATTTGATGAAAGTTGGAAATTGAAATTAGGAATATGCTTGATGATTTACATATTCATATCCGTTGTACATTTTATGAAAATGACAAAAATGTGCCACATGGCCATGAGACATCATATGGATTTGGCGATCATCTTATCTAATTCCCAATGATTAACAAAAAACGAATATATGTTGCATATAGCAGTTGTTAGTACAATTATGAAGTTATGATACATAACTAGTTTTTGATAAAATGTTGAGCTGAGAACAAAGCAGGGTCATATAAAGGGGAAAGACAGGTGGAGCTCCAAAATCCCAATCCAATCCTGACTGGGGGCGGAGAGAGAGACAGTGAGAGAGAGAGACACTGTCCTATACTGGCAGCAGGGATAATTACAGGGTACTCTCCATAGATTGTAAAGTTTGTGATGTCATTTCTGCTATATAAAGGGGCCCTTACTAGGACTCAGGACACACACAAAAAACGGGGAGACAGAAGAAGGAGGATGGAGAGAAGGCTGCTGAACCTTACCATCTTTGAGAGTGAAGTGATCAGGCCCCTTGCCCTATCTGTCCAGAGTGTCCGGAGATCCAGCTGGCTTTCCTGAATCCTAAACCAAGACTTGCTTTGTAAATAGCATATAACCCAGGCCCAAATTGCATAAGCCCTTCATTTCTGTAGTAGTACATCCAATATTTCCCATTGAAAACCCCAATTGCCCAGGTAATTTAGTCATCTCCCCATAAAAGAATCTCTTGCTTGCATGTGTATTTTAGCATATCTCCTTTGGAAACCTCTCAGTTGTCTATGTAAATCCTTAGTATTTTTTCAAGTAAATCAATTAATTCCCCATCTGTCCTTGTCAAGGAAACAATTTTCCTATTGTAAGCTAAACCCCTTCCCTGAGCTGCCTGTCATTGTAAGCCTTCGTATAAACAAATTTCCATTTGCCACTGTATTTTCCCTTTGCATTTGCTTTCTCCCAAGAACCGATTTTCCTACTTCATGGCTATTTTGCCCTGATGTGCTGATTAGTATTCTCTAAAACTTTGCCTATCTCCTAAGTGTAAGCAATACAAATGTTCTTCTATTCTGTCCCCTAGCGGTTGTGAGAAATAATGAAAATCCCATTCTTCCATTTTGTTCCAAAAACTGGTTTTTCCTTTCTTTGCTGGCTTCCCATCTTGTGGTGGTGGGGTTTACCCCAAAACCGATTTTCCCTCTATTTTCCTACTCTTTGCCACTGCCTTCCATTGAAAGTAATCAAATCCAAATTGATGTTTGGGGGTGTGTGTTTTAGGGAGGATTGCTTGACTGTAGGTGCTAACACTTTGTGTGCAATTGTTATTTTCCTGTTTGTCATTATAACAAAAGCGAGTGTAACAGCCCATTTCCACTTGGTCGCCCTAGATATGATATTGCATTTGTGTTGCCACAATTTTGGTGGGTGTTTTATTTTGATTATCCTCATTTACATTGAATAATACATTAATAAAATATCTTATTAATACACACCGGCCTGGTTCCTAATCCATTGTGACACAGGGTGTTTGTGGAGGTTGGGTACGAGAGGGATTTCAGGTATACTCAAAAGAATCAGCAGTATTTTAAAAATAAAAAGTGTTTTATTGTGCGCCACATTCATTGTAGGGGAAGGAGTTCCCTGGCTGGAGTGTGTCATTTAAGAAACCATGAAAACTTCAAGTCAGATGGTCCCCAAACAATGTACTGTCTCCATCACCTATGCCCACTTTGAACATAATCAATTGGGCATTCAGTGTATATTGTCTAAAACCAGCTATGTTATGAAATTGCATTGAGAGTACAATCAGCCCATATGCAAAAAACTATATTTTATACTAATATTTGAAAACATTGCTGCTAAACAATCATTACATATCTTTATGCATGTAACCTGTGTTTTGCAATAATGGGTGACCACTTGAAACACATGGATGAACAGTGTTCTCTGTAAGAAACCCACACCATAATCATATATGGCCTTGAAAAGGCAATAGTTGCGAATCAAGTGCAGACTTGCATAAAAAGAAGTCTTAAAGACAGTGAACAAAATGCAACATATGGACAATGTCTCTCATTTGAGGAGTGATGCAGAGTTGGTTTCCCGTCTTTATCGTACAAAAATGCTGCACTCAGTTAACTCTAGTAAACATACACAGCTGTACCTCATTGTGATCTATGGTAAATTAACCACCATCAGACAGTAATCTCATTTACAGCACAGTGTAGTACCAGAACATTTCTTTCCTTTTTTGATTGCAATCATTCAATATCCGAGGAAATTCATATCTGAGGAAAATTGCGCGACCATAGCAAGAGCCACCATCTTGTCGCGCCTTGACTATGGCAACGCTTTAGTCCAGGGTGCCTCCAAGCAATGCCTACAAAGCTAACAAATTGTACAGAACAACGCGGTAAGAATTGTCAAGCTCAAAACTAAAACAGAGCATATCAGCAACTCCAGAAGGGAGCTTCATTGGCGAAACTCGAAGATAGGGTGCATTTCAAAACCTTAACCATCGTTCACAGATGCATCTACGGAAAGGCACCAACCTACTTAAAAACTAGGATCAAACCATACGTTCCTAATAGAACACTGAGATCATCCTAACTAGGTAAAATTGCTACGGCACCACACAAACTCAAAAGTGGCTTAGGTAGAGCCTTTCCAACCCTTGCAGCCAACCTTTGGAACAACCTACCAGACCACCTTAGACTGGAAACCAACTACTTGCATTTTCGCAAACAGGTAAAAACCCACATCTTCAAATAAACGGCCATCACTGCCTATACCTCAGTTAGCTTAATTCTATGTGACTGTCCCGTCCGCTCTGTCCAATCACTATCTGTTCGTCTGTTTTCGTGTCCTTGTTTCTGCGCCCGAGGCTCGCGAGCTACTGGCGCAATATAAATATTAAATAAATAAAATAAATAAATAAATAAATATTTATAATATACTACAGTTGAACAATATAATCCTAGTTTTGAAGGTCTCATATCCTCTGATTTAGAGCTAGTCCTGGAATAATCCCTCCTCACAAATAATAACCAAAACACTCAGAAAGGTAAAGTTAGATGTAATGGCAAAAGTTATTGCCCACATTAGAGTGCAAGGCATTGACATATAATTACATAGTTAAAAGGGTACACTGCTGGCATGATCTAGAACTCGGCTGGAATATCTTAAAGGGGAAGGTTCCATCTTAATTTAATGCACCCAATATACTGAACCAAGAGTAGGCAGATCATCGACGCCCAAAAGTCAGATCAGCAAAGTGGGCAAATGTCAACAGAGTGGGCAAGGGCCCTTGTGCAACAGATCTTTTAGATAGTTCATGCCCCTTGATTACTCCTCTATTGAAGCTGCCGTATGGTTGAGGAGTTTATGCCTAAGATAGATCTTATATGGGTGTCATAGCAAACCTCTGCCCTGTACCATGCAAGACCTATCCTCTATGCTGCTCACCAGTCAAACAGGTAGCTGAACCTTTGTTGTTATTGTTGTTAAAGACTATAACAGAAGCCTCACAGAAAAAAACCTTAGTTTCATAAACATGTTCAAGAGCATCTTGTCAACTGATAATCGATAGCCGAGCCTCCACCAAATTGTCCAACAAATTATTCATTTTTCACAAAAATGAAGATCCATCTAATTGGTTTTACGGATAGAGAAAATAATGAAAACTTTGATTAAGAACATGCAACTGACATAAACATTATAAGGATTGAGTTGAGAAAGCAAATCAGTGCAAAACATTGGCCTCTGTGTTGGCTTCTTTTTCAAGCAAGATTACTGCATGTGTTGGGGATAGGTTGTACATGTACAGCTATTATTACATACAAGGCAGTACATTTATGTTTATTTTATTCCAAATGTGATTTATATTTGTATAATTTGGGTCTTGGATCAACCCCATCTCTAGCTGAAGGTGACAATGTGCTCCTCTGGGAACACCAATCAGAAGAAATCACCTAATCACAGCAACACCAGGGACAACATTAGTGAGACCAACCACTGATGGCTGAGGTGATCAGGTGACACGAGCGTATGTCATCCCTTCTGGTTTTTGGCTTCACTTACTGTCTGGAACTTCACTTCCTATGGCCATTTTGGATTGGTGACATCACTTCCTGCAGCCATCTTGGATCAACCCCATCTCCAGCTGAAGGTCAGAAGAAGCTCCCTGGGAACACCAATCAGGAGGAAATCACCTCATCCCAGCAACACCAGGGATAACATCAGAGAGGCCACCCTCTTAGGACTAGGCAATCAAGTGACAAGAGCTTGTGTCATCCCTTATGAAGTCGCTTTGGGTGTCCATCCAGGGGCGTCCCAGGTAAGGGCTGAACAGTGAAGGTTGAAGACCAGGTGTTGACCAGTCTCCTCTCCTTTTCACCTATCAGCCTTTGCTTATGCCTTTCTTCCTGTTGCTCCTGTGAGTACCCCAATCTTCCTAAGTACTGTACTGTCACTCTACACAATTCTCCTCTATAATGTATTTGCTCCTGCTCCTCCTGCTGCCCCTCCCGCTCCCCTCTCCCTACACTTTCTTCAATCATACTACAACAGCCTCCTTTCCTATCCCTATTATAAAACTCAGAACTCAAAACACCCACTATTCCATCTCTCTTCCACCTCCTTCCAACAAACAATACAGATAGGCTAACCATACCTCCTCTAACACCTTTCCACCTCGCATCTCTTCCTCTGAGACTCAACTTCTCTACTCATCTTTTCCTCATCAACTGAACCTTGCATTCTTGAATACTCAGAGTCTGTTTGAAATACAACATCCTTTATCACTGACTACCTTCATCCAAGCTCTCCTCTCATAGACCTTTTTGCTATCATTGAAACCTGGATTTCTCCATTTGACATTGCCACTCACAACTCAAAACTATCATTCACTCTCCTTGACTGACTGGCAGAGGTGGAGGCATCAAACTTCTACTCTCTTCCCACCTCAATGTCTTACAAATCTCTATTGCCATGTCCAATTCCACAACCTCTCCTACCTCTTTTGAATTCACCATCTCTTCTACTCTTCTCCCTCACTCAGCTCACATCATCTCCATCTGTTGTGCTCCTGGTCCCAATGGACCATTATTTGATGATCTTGGGCAAATCCTTGATTCTCTTTCCACTAAACATTACCATATCCTCCCTAACCACTTCTCAGAAATCTGAAGTTCTGTCTTTTCTTAGTGAGCATGCTCTCCACTCTATCCATAACCCACCTACCCACACAGGGGGTAACTTTTGATTTCTTATTTATCACCACATCTCTCTCAGCCACTAATGCTACTGTCACACCATCCATAGCTGATCACTCAATTGTTTCCACCACCATTTCCTTTCCACCCTCTGAACTTTCCACACCACTTGCTTAACCTATTACTAAAAGGAAATGTAAACATTCTGCCATCCCCCCTTTCTCGCTGACCTATAGTTCTCACTTTCCTCCTTCACACCCTGTGCCTTTTCCACCAACATTGCATTCTCCAGTTCCACCAATACTGCCTTCTCCAGCTTCCAATCCTTACTGTATGACGCATTCTGTTTTCACTTCCCATTGCTTACTTTCACCCCCAAGTCACAGCATCCTCAAAGTGGGTCACCCCATTCATACACAGAAGTACATTGGATGCTGTGCAAATGGAGGCGTACCCACTCACAGGAGGACCTGCAACTCTACCCCTCTGAACTGAACTCTATCAAGTCCACTCTTGACAGAGAGAAAAGGGAATTCTACCTAACCCTCATTGACTCTCACTCCAACCATCCTCACTGGCTACAGGGCACCATATAACTCACTCCTCATTCATTCTAAGTCTATGGCTATCAACTCCACTCTCACAGATAATGACCTAGCTGAATACTTTGCTGCAAAAATGTCCATAATTAGAGACTACCTCCTAATCTTCGTCACACTTCCTCTGCCTACATTTTACACTCTGTTGGCTCTACCATCATCCTCTGCCACTATCAACCACTTTAGACTCACTAATACTGACAAAGTCCTATCTTTGCTGATGAAGATTAACTCCTCTTGTGCCACATCAGACCCTCTTGATACTTAGCTAGTCAAGCCTATTCACCCTTTAGTAGCCTCTCACCTCACTTAATTCTTCAACCTGTCCTTCGACTCCATTTCCTTTCCAGCTGTTTTCAAAACAGCCATGGTCATTCTTCTCTTAAAAAAGCAAGGAGCTGACCCGAACCTACAGGCTAGCTTTCACACTGTCTCTCCTTCCGCACTACTCTAAAGTGCTCACCAATTTCTTAGACATCCACAACCTTCGAGTCCCCCTACAATCAGGTTTCCACTCCTGTCAGTGGCCAGAAACTGCTCCCATGAATGTGTCCAACTTCATTGCCTCTACTAAGCACTCCAACCTTTCCTCTATCTGAATTCTCCTTGACCTGTCTACTGCCTTTGACACTGTTGATAACTCTAATCTCCTTAATACTCTGTTTCTTCTTGGGATTCATGATTGAGTCCATGCCTGGATTGAATCCTACCTTGCACCGTGCCAATTCTCTGTTTCTTGGAGCAATAACACCTCTCAAAAACACTCTTCTAACTGTTGGTGTTCCACAAGGCTCTGGCTTGGTACTGCACCTCTTTACAATATACACCTCTGCTTTTGGATCACTAATCTCCTCATTTGGGTTCCCGTACCAACGCTTCATGGATGGCACCAACATCTTCTTTTTTCCTGAACTCTCCTCTGATCTCTCTATCAAAATGTCCAACTTTCTCTCTGCCGTTAAATATTGGATTGCTTCATAATTTCTGATGTTAAATTCTACCAAAACAGAGTTGCTCTTCAACCCTGCCTATCCAGTTCCCATGTGACACACTCCACTACTCTTCTTCAGATAGAAACCTTGGCATCATACATGGCCCTTCTTAAACCTTGTCTACTTTCATCACCAAAACACCAACTCACCACAACCTCTAAATATTAGTAAAATCACACACCTTCTTCCGTTCAACACAGCCATGCATCTCCTAACCACTCTTGTCTTCTCTAAACTGGACAACAGTTGCCACAACCTCTTTGGTCTTGCCAACTATGCTTTCTGTCCTCTCAACAAGATCCTTAACTTCTCTACCAGGACTCTGTTTGAACTCCCTCACTTCACACCTTCAACTGTATTTGATAATTTAGTAATAGCAACCATTAGTGGCAAGATATTGCCTTTTAGGCATCGTACCCAGAAGTAAGGTATTTTTATTAACTCAATATCATGCATAAATATGTTTAGATACTTCAGACACAGCTCCACAAGAGGTTATTAAATGTCTACTTATTTCCATTATATTAATCAAAAGACATGTATGACAAAACCATTTTTCCTTGGAAATCTGTTATCAAGGTTCTAATACAGCAAGACGGACATATAGGCCCTCATTACGGGGTAGCCGGTAAAACCCGCTGGTAGGTGGTGGGTTACCGGTAAACGTGTAACACCGTTTCTGCTGCCTGAAATCCCGGTGCCAATGGGATATCTAGGCAGGTGGCGGAACGGTAGATCCCCATTCCCCCTAGGAGTCTACGGCAATGGGGTCACTGAAGCACCAGCACCATTACTAATGGTGCTGGTGCTTCACTGAAAACACTGCCATGTGGGGCCTGAACTCCCAGCAGGTGAGACCTGCTGGGAGTTCCCTGCCCCTACTGGCAAACTCACAGGTTGGCAGTCCGGAAAGGGGGCTGGTGCATTGCTAAAACTGTCAAACATGTAATGAGGCCACAGTGGAGCAGTTTTTCTTAATGCCTTTTTGTAAAATACAGAGGAGTTTATTATCCTCAGCCCATTTTTAAAGAGCATCATGAACAATGGAGGCCAGAATCTTGGTGTGTATACATGTAGCATTGCAAATAAGCATAGTGTCCAGGCATCAATTTATCTCAATTTGTATGGACCGCCACTAATATGGATTTAGTTCATGACCTATTGAATATATGATCAGTTAATATTAATTTGAACGTGCAATGTGATATTGGGACCCATGTAGATATGTTTGTTTTTATCACAGCATTAGAGAGGCCATGGGGCCCTGGTGTGCTTGAATTCTTTAATTTCATTATAACCCCTATGATGTTTTTTTTTCTGTTATGTCAATGTTAGACGAATCATATTGATCCAAATGTGCCCTCATAGGATCTGCGGATTCACAGTGGAATGACTGATGCAGAAAAGTTAGACATGTTTCTTCATCTTTTGGGTTAATTTAGCTATTCATTACCTCGCAACTATGCTTATTAACGATGTACCAGAACTGCTGGTTATCGTTATCAGCCAATGCATGGAATACAAACTGCCACTTTGCGTTTAAGTATGTTGGTTTTCAATTGCCGTATTTTACATACTATTCTTCACAATGTCTGATTGTTGTTTTTGGTTATGCGTTTAATTTTACGTTTCATAATGTATTTTTGTAGGCAATTAGAGCATCATACATACCCTTTTTTGCTTCCCCAAGTTTCAGTCAAGTCCTCATTGGTCCAAAGTGACTTCTCAACTTAAATATCAATCAGAACGGCCGTCAAGAGAGCAACCTTTCCATGATATATGATCATATTTAAGGCAGCCAGTTGTATGTGCATTATTAGCTTGTATATTCTTTACCTTCCAACATATTCTATATTTGTACTATATTTGAGTGCTCGGAGTCCAGCACCTGAGCAAGTAAGGCTGAGTATTAAGATGGTTTTAAGCCTGCTAACTAACATACCAAGCAAGGTTATCTGAGAACCTGGGGTTGCCATATCTGAGGCAGGTTGTTCTCTGAACTAACAATGTCACGACTCCAATACACCTTAGTACACTGATTAGGAGAATTAGAGTAGTCCACAGTCTGCCTATTCCTTTATTTACCAATGTTCTGGTCCTTTGCTTTTTGATGTTACTTAAAGAACAGGTAAGCCAGTTTCAATCAGAAATGGCTTTCAAGAAAATAAGCACAGATGGTGACGGTATATACATCAGGCAAAAAGCATAAAGATGAGCAAAAGTGGTGAGCCAAGTGAGGAGAGTGTAAACAAAGTGTGGCAATAAACCAGGGACAAAACAAAAGAAAACAAACAAAACATCTGTTTCTATTTATATTCACTGAAAAAACTTTAGTTACACTGACATTAAGATGAACAATACATTGTAACAAAACCTTTGAAATTCAAGGATAAAACTTTAGTTGCAGGGATGTTAAGGTGAGAATTTAATGCAACAAAATCACTGAAATTCAGCTAAAGCCATATTAATTTCACTCCCTTGGTTGCACAGCCTATGTGCAGAATGATGGCATCACAGATCACATCACTGATGACATCACTAATTGCATTACAACAGTAACTGGCATTAAGCATAGCTTTCTGCCATGGTGGGTGTGCATGCCCAAATATATTTTAACACATCAATGGGTACTAGCTATGGACAGTGAATTTCAAAGGTTTTGTTACAATGCATTGCTCCCCTTAACGTCCCTGCACCTAAAGTTATTTCCTTGAACTTCAAAGGTTTTGCTACAATATATTGCTCAACAAAACGTCCCTGCAACTAAAGATGTTTCCTTGAATTTCAGGTTTTTTACAATGTTAACATCCCTGCAACTAAAGTTTATTCCTTGAATTTCAAGGGTTTTGTTATTCCATAGATTTTTTGAACGCTTCCAGACCACTAACATGGTCTTCGGCCATGGTCAGTGGGCATGGCCTTTGTCCGTGCTCACTGTCCATTTTAAAACGCTACCAGACAACCTTCCATGGCCTTTGGATTGCAGGCTTTCAGAACTCAATGTTTTTAGGCAATGCGCAGTGAGATTAAATTATTAGCCATGGAGCACTCTCTTGGGTTGAACAGAGTGTTCCAAGCGGTACATCCCTTTTCGGGTGCCATAATTTTGGCAGGGCTGATTTGGCACAGCCATTCTGCTGCAAAACCCATTTCAGCACAGCCTTTTCATCACAAAAGCCTTTCCAGCACTGTTATTTTGGCGCAAGGGATGTTTGGACGTGGCTGACAGTGCAGCTACATCTAAACACCCTCATGCCAAATAAGATCACAGGACTGCACTGCAACAAACTTTGCTACCTCCCAGTTGCATTGCTTTTCTTTTAATTCAATTAAATTAGTTAAATAAAAAAAAAAGAGACAGCCTTGAACCCTGGTCTGCCAGAGTTTAAGGCTTAGCATTCAACCACTATGCCACAATGTCTTGGCACTACATGGGGAATACATTTCTTACTTAGCCTTTAATTTAATATGTTCAATGATAAAAGGCTAGGTATGAAACTTGTGAAAATCCAAACAATAACATCATTTTAGCATAATGGTTATGTTCTGGGTCTCAAACTCCTTCAGGCCAGGGTTCTCCAATTTCAGCATGTATGTGATACTTTTTTTTCTGTTTCATAATTTTGCCCAGAAACGTTGTAGTCCTCGTTTTGAATATATGTGCAGTGTAAGGGGTAATGCCTGGTGTGAGGGTGTGCATGTATAGAAACAGAGGCAGGGAAAAAAAGTAAAATATGTTTTTTTCAGCTGTGGAAAGTCAGAATAAGGAGCTGGAGAAGAGTGATGTCTACTTGCCCGCCATTTTCAAAGTCTAAAAGTAGTGCAATATCTCAAGGGAATAATGGGACTGTGTGGCAAGCCCCTCCTTCAAGCTGCAAAGACAGTCTTGTTTGTGCTGGCTCACATGAAATGGAAGACGTGCAACGATTATTAACCCATTGGTAGTGCAGCACAAAAGACCTTCTTAAAATCATGCAGTGATTGGGTGAATGACATGGATCAATGGCATGCCTGTTAAACTACATAATCCAGAATACAGAGTGTTTACCAAAATATACTGGTTTAAATCAAAATTTTAAAACGGTCTAGATCTCTGATCTGCCAGAGTTTAAGGACCAGCATTCAACCACTACGCCACCAAGGATTAGTGCTATAAGGTGCATACTTTTCATACATTTTAGTGGAAAAGCCATTCCGGGACTGTGATTTTAGTACAAGAGATATTTGGACATGGCTGCCATTGCAGTCACGTCGAAATTCCCTCGTGCCAAATAAGATCACAGATATGCACTGCAACAAACCTCTGCACTTCCCATTTGCATTGCTTTTCTTTTAATTATTTTTTTTTTTTAAATACAGTCTTGAACCATGGTCTGCCAGACTTAAAGGCACAGCATTTAACCACTAGGCCACAATGGATTCTTGTTTTGCATGGCATACATTGCATACTTAGCCTACAATTTAATGTGTCCAATTGTAACGGTCTAAGTATGAAACCTGTGAAAATTCAAACAATAAAGTAATTGTAGCATAATGGTTAAGTGCTGTGTCTCGAACTCCTATAAAGGCAGCACTTAGCACTTGTTCAATTCTGCAACAACATTGTAATACATGTCCCTTTCTATTTTATAAGGTTGCAGTAAATAAATGTGTTTAATATGTGTTAAATTCTGCAACAACGGTGTAAAACATGTCACATCCTGTTTTATAATGTTTCAGTAAATAAATGTTTTTCACATTTAATCCATTTTACAAAAGTGCCTGCAGGTTCATAACATTTGAGACCTCTTGCGCCATAACATCCTAGCGAAGAGAAGTACAAAATGCAAAGTGCCTGCAGGTTCATGCCGAGCCAATTACCGAGCCAATTGTGACCTCTTGTGCCAAAACATCCTTGTGCCAAGAGGTACCTGCGTCAAATAGGCCATGTTGCTCTAAGTGGTCTGTAAGATTGTCTCACTTGTTAGGCACCATAGCATTAGAGTATTGGCCTTTTCCTCACTTTGAAACTAAACATGGTCGGCCCTTGTTACTGTATGGATGGGTGACCCAATGATTTTTCACCTGCGATTTCACTGCAGCTGTAAAAATATCAATTATTTATATTTATGTATAAAAAATGTCAGCCTTTCAGCACTCCCAATATTTTTAGTTAATGTACCTGTGTGATTAAATTATTTGCTGCGGATCACACATTTTGGTTAAGGAGTAGGCTACAAGACCCTTGTTTTATGGCCGGTCTCTTGGTGACTGTTGTGAAAATTGATCAGCTGCAAGAATAACACATGCCCAGGTACTTTTACCGCATAGGGAAAAACAAAAGCTGGCATTCATGAATATACACATGGTAAGATATATTTTAAAGTAAAATATACAAATGTAGTTCAATTGACATTCTCCTTAGAAGAAAGTGTGCAATACAAAATATCATTGGACGTTTAAAAAAAGTATGAACACCTGAAAAATAACACGAGAGAGGAAATCTTCCAATAAATCTGCTGGCAAAGTATAAAAGGTGCTCACATATTAAACTCAGCAATCTATAGTGAAATACTCCATTGAAAACAAGTGTTTGTGGTCTTGTGTGTTAGGGTCTGCACTGGCGACAGTGCAACCTGAGTAGAATCCTGGTATCCAAATACTTGAGCAAGTTTAGCAACCTCCAAAAATCTCATGGGTTTGCATCCGCCACCTGAAAAAAAGTTACTCTGTCCACCCAGATGTGTCCTTTACTGGTGCCCTGAAAAGCAGCTACAATCAGTGGAAAATTACTGCACCATTTTCCAGGATTGCAAACTCTCTTGCCACATCATGGAGAAATACTCATACCTTACTTTCCCTCTCATCATTTCCCCTCCTCAACCCCATGTCTGGCTTTCATCAATACTCTGCTTTATAAAGCTAACTTGAAAAGTACACATACCATAGTAGCACTCAAATATATAAATCCTTATAGAACTATGTTAGGCAAAAGTGTACAATTGTGGCATTATTCCCCCATCTTCACTGTAAAACTACACATACCACAATGCAATTGAGCAAAAGGCAAAGAAATGGTCTCTGAATACAAAACTTTCAAGGACTGACCGCAGCACTGTTTAAAAAGAAAATGTGTATGCCATGTGTTATAAGATATTTAAAACTAAGACAACACACAGCATTCATGACTGCGGACTGTCTGCCATCAATGCAGTAACCGGGACCAAAGCGAGGAAGGATCCAGTCCACTTAGTCCATGCTTCTCTAAGTGGTCTTGTGAGGTAGGCTCATATTTTAGGCAACATGGCATTTGGGGAATAACTGCTTCCTCACTTTGAAGCTAAGCAGGGTTTGTCAAAGTTACAGCACTGTTGCTGTAAACATATCTGTGTTTGTTTTATTATTATTGATTGGGAGACTACAAATACCAGAATGCAATTCAGCAAAAGGCAAAAAATTGTCTCTGAATGCAAAACTTTCAAGGACTGACAGTAGCACAGTTTAAAAAAATAAAATTATTCAGATGCCCATTTGATCGCCCATCCATTCAGTAACAGGGACTGACCCTGCTTAGCTTCAAAGCGGGGCTGATCTTGTTTAGCTTCAAAGCAAGGCAAGTGCGGCCAATTCCTCTAAGTGCCCTTGTAAGTTTGGTTCATTTATCTGGCAAGATGGCCTGAGGAGGCAGGCCCTTTCCTCCCTTTGAGACTAAGCAGAGTTGGTCCTGGGTACTGCATGGATGGGAGTCCTGGATGGCAATCCATTTGCATGGGCAGTAATTTGTCACCCCAGATGTCACTATAGCTGTAAACATATCTTTACGTTTTTCTTTTTTAAATGTAACCGCGGGTACTGAACTACACATACCTGCATTTATCTGTGGTTCTTTGCAGACATGAATATCGGCAAAATGGCTGAAAATTAAAAAATGCTTTCCTGCTCCCTCCACACCTCAACAGGTGTCCCACTCATCTGTGCCAGCTCCCCCCTCCCCCATTCCCCAGATGGCCTCCTGTCCTTTCCCTTTCCCCCAGAACACATGCTATTTCTGTGAAGCAGTTTGCTTTCAGGTGTCAGGTATTTGCAGCTATAGCCAAGGCTATGGGAAGCTTTGTGATGCAAACTCAGTCCCTTGAGCCCCTTCAACTCAAAATTTCACTTGGTGCCCTCTACCACCGCTCCTCCGAAGCCCCCCACCTCTAGCCTGATGGCATTTCCATGTTTTTTTACCTGCAAATAGCAAATAACAACAGAATTATATGCCTCTATAAACAACTTACATATCACAGTTCAGATGAGTGTATCCTAGTAGCACAGGTACATGAGGCATCCCTCTGGATACAATTGCCTCTATGTACTTGACACAGAATACCTAGAAACAGACCCACGCACAGTGCTTAAGACATTTACTCTGTGAATATATGAACACAGCAGCAAAGTCATATTTCATGTTCCTTCTTTCTCTGCACTAATCTAACCCATCCTTCAGAGATATACATGAGTAGCTGGTGACAATGTAAATGGCAGTAATGCACCATACATCCCAGTATCAAAACATAAAATCTAAGTAGCATATGCGCACAATATCCTTTACATAGATATGCAAATAATGTTCCTGATGTGGCAGCTGGATTTCTTAAATCAATACAGTTGTAATGGCTATATTACAATCAATATTTACACACATTATGTTTTGTTGTCATTGCATGAGTTTAGGTCAATGCTGTCTAAACTGTCTTTCTGGAAAACACACTGATAAACAAGTACGTTGATCTAATCCTTAATACAGCACTCTTTTCCATGCAACACACAAAGCTCATATTAGCATTAGGCTCCCCTTAGCATTAACTACATTCATGCTGACCTGCCTGTATTCCCCTAAGATGTTTAAAAAAAAGTAAAATACCAGTATCCCCCATTCTTCATGAGAGTGTGTTTTGGGACTCGAAAAGGGTCTTTAAGCAACTTGAACAATGGAAGACATTTTTCTGGAGAAGTTCAATTGTGTTATGTTGAACAATGGTGGTATCTGCTAAGCCAAGACAAACTAGTTTGCGGCATCCCTAACCAGCGATATTTTGGGTGGTTTGAGGTCCTGCAATCCGTTAAACATTTGTAGATATCCCTCTAGAAACATTTGAGGTTCTTCTATGGGTCAACAAGGAGGGTGTCTTGAGACATGGAAGGTTGCTTCCATCGTCCAGGGGATCCTATAACATGTCCCACTGTCCTTTACAGTGTACTTACAGTTTACATAGATAACATCTTGATGATATTTGTTGGGGTTCTGTGGGAAAGGGGGAAACCAATGGATGCTATGTCAGACAGGGGATGATAAAGATACTTTATGGGAGGGATTGCCAAGATGCATCACCTAAGAGTAACTCATGAATTAGGCTGCATGAGCCCCTGCCAGTCAATACTTGTGGGACTAGCACAAACTATCCATCAATAATTGACAATACTCTGAGATATTGTGGAATGCACTGGCAGCACAAGGTCATGCTTGAACTTCCTTGAGAACTTCATCAAACCTGACCTGCTTTGAAGTGCTAATTTGAACCACCAAATTTCACAAGAAGCTGTAATCAACGCCCTCAAATCTCTGAGGAGGCTTGGTGACCTGAAAAATGCTTGGCTCACTTCCTGGTGCCTTATATACTGTGCTTTACTGTTAGAGTGAGGAACATGGCTTATCCACACGAAGAGAGTGCAGGTGTACTTCATATGTAGAAATGAAAGCAGTTTTTGGTAGTCCTTTGAAGAATTACATTTTGTGTCTTGTGTATTATTATTATTTTTTAAATGTATTCAAAGTGCAAATTGGTTAATTAAAACTTTATACACGATTTCAAATAATCATGAATATACATGAGAAAAGGAGACACTACTTTACAATATTTCTCAACATTCACAATATACAAAAGAACAAAACCCAAATAAAATCATGTAAGTTGCTTAGTTTGCATTAAAATCAATACATATAAATACATCTCCATTATACAGTGTGTCTCAAGAGGGAATATATATTAATCCTACAATTATCAGAGCCATATGCAAACAATAAAATACCAATCCATTATCTATTGTCAAACGTTAAGAAAAAAATATTTTCCATTTATAAAAAGAGGCCCAAACAAATATCATAACTTCAGCCGTATACATATTTGACCAGAACTGGTCAGACATTACCATTCTTTTTTTTAATAAACTTTATTTTAAAGAGCGTTACATCGAAACACAGCATCACATATACAGCAGTGCAATTCCAACATTACATCACATCAATATTGGAACACATCATCATGGTCTCATTGTTCAAGGGGTTACAGGCGGTGTGCAATCGTTATCTGATATCATATCACAGAGATAACTCCGAAAGGGGGCCCAGATATCCTTGGGGCGACATGTCGCAGACACGGTCAATACAAATTGCTACTATGCATGCCATATTAAACAGACGTCTGGTAGTCTCTGCTGATTTTCCGATATCACCAAACAAACATTTCAGTGGGGAGGGGGAGGCAGGGACAGCCGTGATCTCTTCTAGGAACTCTGCAACCTCGCCCCAGAACTCTGCCACCCGGGGACACGACCAGTACATATGATAGGCATTTGCTTCGTGCGTGTCACATTTCAGGCATTTCCCCGTGCACCCTTCTACAAATTTGCTAGCGTCACTGTGGTGTAGTGCAGTTTTTTGAGTATTTTGAATTTCATTAATCTCAACCCTGAGTTCAAAGAGATGGATCTCGTGAGCTGACAGCATTTAAACCATTTATCATCACTTAGCGTGGACCACAAATCATGTTGCCAGATATCTTTCATGGTGTTGTGGGAGGTTGAATGAGATTGAACTATATTGTATAGGATGGAGACCCCCTTTTTTCCGCCCATCTGTTGCTGTCATAGCTCATATACATTCATGTGTGGGGGTTTCTGCTGGGAACGTCGGCCACTTAGCTGCAAAAGCGGCCTTCATACGATGGAAGTGAAATCATTTGAGCTGTCCACCTCTCATAGCGTCCACATAGTCCTTCAGCTCAACATATAGACCTTCTGGAAACATGTCCCTCATTTTAAAACTTTTGGTCGGATCCCATATTTTCTGCAATGCTCTATCAAATGTAGGGGCAATATTGGGGAAGTTCCATTAAGGGATTTCTGGGTTGTACAGGGTCACAAGGCCTATTCTTTTATATATTTTGTACCATGCGTGTACGGTGACACTCACTGGGTCAAACTCGCAGGAGTCCTTGTATTTGGGGCCAAAAATAACAGATCGGACATCGGAGGGAGAGGCCGCATATCTTTCTATGGGGATATGTGCCGCCATGTTGTCCGGGTCGAACCAGTGCTTGGCAAAATGTGCCTGGGCCACCAGATAATACAGTCTGAAGTCTCGGGCCGAAATGCCCCCTCTCGAGAATGGTTCTGTTGATCTGGACCATTTCATCCTGGCTGTCTTCCCACCCCATATGAATGTGTTGGCTAATGATTGAAGTTTTTTGAAGAAGGGTTTCCCCGGACAAATGGGTATGTTGCTAAAACAGTAAAGCAGCTTGGGGAGAACCATCATTTTAAGGAGAGCCACTCGGCCATACAGTGAAAGGGGGAGTCTGGTTCATATTTGCAGTTTAATGGTTAGTTTTTGGAGGAGTTATTCGTTGTTGTCTATGTATAATGTGTGTTTGTCTTTGGAAACCACTACACCCAGGTACCGGACCCGGTTGGGGGAAGATTTGAACCCTCCTATGTCAGACAAATCCTGGGTAGTCGGGGTCAATGGGAACAGTTTGGACTTGGAGATATTTACTTTGTATCCAGAGTGTTCAGAAAATGTGTGTATATCTGCCATGATTGGCCCCGGGTTGGTTTTAGTGTCCCTGATATACAACAGGGTGTTGTCCACATATAGGGAAATTAGCTGAGGGGGACCTGTCATCCTGATACCTCTGTGCGTGTGGTGCTGCCGGATGAATTCTGCCATGGGTTTGATTGTGAGGACAAACAATATGGGGGAGAAGGGACAGCCCTGTCTGGCGCCCCTGCCCAATGCACTACCGGGTCAGAGTACAGGAGTCGGACACAATTGAGGAAGTCATTACCAAACCCAAACCTCTTAAGGACCTCAAATAGGTAAGACCATGATACAGAATCAAAAGCCTTCTTGGTGTCTAGGACTGCAACCGCTTGTCGGGTTTAGGATTAATCTGGGCCATCACTCCAAAGAGACGGCGCAGGTGCAGGGCCGTGGACCATGTGGGTATAAAGCCTGTTTGGTCTGGGTGGACCAGGGCTGGCATATGCGGCAGGAGCCTAGTCGCAAGTATTTCCGCAAAGATCTTGCCGTTGGTGTTAATCACGGAGAGGGGCTTATTAGAGGACAGGTCATGTGTGGGATGCCGTGGCTTGAGAAGGACAGTAATTACAGCCTCACGCATGGATGCCGGGAGCACGCCCTGCGTCATTGCCTCCTCCCATACCTACAGTAATACAGGGGCTAGTTTGTCATGGTATTCTTTATATAGTTCTGCACCTAAGCTATCTGATCCAGGGGCCTTAACTGATGTTATTGCCTTTATGGCATCTGTGACCTCTTCCAATGTTATGGGTGAATCCAGTGCTAACCTGACCTCAGGGACAAGAGTTGGGATCTCAATACCCTGCAGGTAGTTAGTTATTTTGTCGATAGATTTGATATCGTGGTTTGAGTATAGGGTTTTATAGAAGTCGACGAAAGCAGTGTTAATATCCACCTCCCGATTTACCATGTCGCCCGTCAACATTTGGATACCAACAATTGGGTTTCGGTGGCCTTCTGCTTTGAGCATGTCAGCTAGGAATTTCCGTGCGTTATTGTTTTCGCCGTATCTATGGGCTCTGGCAGGTGTGGCTAAGTATAGGAATTCCCTGCTAGCCAATTTATTAAATTCACTTAGTGCCTTGTGGATCTCAGAGAGAGTCTCTTTATTATGTGCGTTGCTGTATTCCGTTTCCAGCCCTACTAACTTAGTTTCAGCCGTCACCAGTTCCTTCCGAACAGCAGCTAGCAGCCCAGTGGACTTGCCCATAATGATGCCCCGTATCCACACCTTAAAGGTCTCCCACAGAGTGTAGTGTGTGGCAACTGAACCTTCATTCAACTCAAAGAATTCCACTATTTGTGTATCGAGTGCCTCGCATAAATGAGGATCTTTGAGTATGGCTTGGGGCATCCTCCACCATCTAACGTGTGGGCCTCATCACCCAAAACCATGGTGAGGGATATCGGAGAGTGGTCTGAGAGGGTACGTGGAAAGATGTCACAATTGGCAACCGAATCTGATAGGGAGGAGCTAACAAGCCAGTAATCTATGCGGGACGTATATTGTTTCCTCATTGGATGAGGTGTGCGCTAGGCATTGGTTAAGAATACCTGGGACATCATTTGTCTAAGGGTGGAAGTCGCTTTAGTGGGGCCACACGGAGTTGTAGAGGATCGGTCTAATGATGAATCTGGAATAGTATTAAAATCCCAACCCCACAGTATCAGGGCATCTTCCTTTGTGTCCAGTTTACCCAGTATATTGCACTAAAATTCCAGGTCATCGATATACAGTCCATAGGTGTTCACTATGACCACCTCATGTCCAGCCACATCCCCCCACACCAGTACGAATCTCCCGTGCACATCCACCATCCTGTCCAAGTAGTGGAACCCCACAGTGGGGTGTATAAGGATCAAGACTCCTCTGGACTGCACAGAATACTCCATACAATATCGGAGGGGACCCCATCATGGAAGAAATTTGGATATCATATTTTAAGTGTATGCATCTCTTGCAGATTGTGTCGTGTTATATATGCTGCAACCTTTCTGGTCTTAATCGGGTTGGTAACTTCCCATAAATTCCAGGAGAGCAATTTAACAGTTAGCCCCCTTTGAGCTTGTGTTCTGTGTGCCATTATATGACAGTTCAAATGTATGAGTTATAGCACATTTCAGCTGATCGAACAGTACCTGTAGAGGTGCAACTCTCTGATTTTATAACTAACAGTCCCAACAGGCCACCGGACGTCCCCAACATGTCCTGGAGTAATGTCAGTGATGAAACTTCCCCTAGTGCAGAGGACAGAACTTTCCATGATGTTCCTCCAACCCCCACCTCAACCCCAACCTGATGATGAAACCGAAAGTACAACTTCTGGAACCTTATGGGGGAGCGAATATCGCGGCTTCCAACTGCCACGGTAATCTGTCGCTCATCCGGTCTGCAAAGCAAGTGTTTGTTGGTGCTACCCAGTCACCCCTCCTCTTTACATATGTAATTGTGAAGAGAAAGGATAGCAGGGTCGGTGTGTTTAACCTGGTCATATGATTTCCTCTAAGCTTGCACTCCGGCCGTAAAATCAGGGTAGGTGTGGATATTGTTGCCTTCTTGCCGCAATGGGCCCACTTCCCTTGCAAGGCAGAGGGCCGTGTCTCTATCTCTATAGTTCAGCAACCTGGCAATTATGGTTCTGGGTGGGGCTCTGGGTTTGGTGTGGGTACCAGCGTACAATGGGCTCTTTAAACTAGGAAGTGTTCAGAGAAGGCATCTCCGCCAAACAGAGATTTCAGTAACACCTCCACATAGGGCCCTTGCCAAAGGATTCCGCCACTACTACAATGTGGATATTGTTTTGGCAAGACGGGACTCCAAGTCCTCGCATTTCCCTCGCATTTTGCCCATTTTGCCTTTCAGGAGAGAAATTTCACAAGCGTTTTGGCCGATAGAGTCTTCATTGTTGCTGATTCGTGATTCAGCCTCTGTTATACGTGTACTTTATTTCTCTACACGGGCCGTTAATGAACCAATGGTGGCAACGATGTCATCTAATTTCACATTGACGGACATAAACCCACTCTGAACCTTGGTAATGAGCTGTTCGTATCTGGTGTTTTCGGACGTAGTTGCCGGTGGTTAAGCGAGTGGTGGAGGCATGGCACCCAGGGATTGGCAGCTTGTAAAGGAGTCCATGTGTCCGGTCTGCTTCGCTTTGGAGCCGGCTGCCCTAGGCATCGCCGAGCAGATGAGGTGTGGCTCACGCACCTCGCTCGTGGCTGGCACACTGGAGTCTGCAACGAATGCGTAAGCTGTTGTGTTCACTTGGAAAGACTCTGCGGAGGCCCACCACTAGGCCGACACTCATGTTGCCCTCGGCACCTGGAGGGATAGTTCTATAAGGCTCTGTGGCTGAGTGTGAGCTGTGTGGCAGTTATGGTCATAGGAGAAGGTGGACCGCAAGAGAACCGTGTAACAGTGGTGTAGTGACCATGCATGGCCCCAATCAAGTCTAGTTGCATGTTTCACATTGCCAGGAGGCTCAATGCACCTCACTTGGGGTAGTCGCAGCGGCAGGGGTTCTACACACATTGCTCCGTGCTGATATTTTATCCTGTGAGCAATTAGAGGGATCCTTGTTGGCGCACTATTAAGCCGCTTGGTAGGGTTATGTGGACTCAAGTACATCCAAGTATGTGCCTGTGTTTCCGCTTATTCTTTTCCTTCCCTGCTCAGGCTAGCCCCAAAGCATGCATTATGTCAGGGGCTATAAGCTCATATACTGCCGCAATGTTACTAGTGTTCCACTCTGTGGTAGCTACGTGGACAGTCAGTGCAAAGTAACCGTATTTAATGGTCAATTCAGCAGTCCCAGATCCCAGTGGCGCTCCAATTACTGAACACCTGATGTAGCTCAAGTAACCTTCTGCGTAAACACTGTGGACTGATCTTTATGTATGTGTTCATCTCACATGTTGTATCCACTCACGTACCTTCAATAAGGATCTTGAGTACCTTTACTTCCCTTCTAGGCAAACAGTTCGGATCATCTCATATGGGGCCTTATAACGGGAATGAGCTGGCTCACGCAGTTATCCCAACAGAGGCTGCACATGTGTTATGGGCTCCCTATGTCTTGAGTGGGTTGTATCCTCCCACATGGCTGACCTCGGGTGATGGCAGCTGTACTGCCATGGTTGTATTTGTGAGGCAGGCCGCAGGGTGCGCTGTGTCGCTGACTCGAGGGGAAGTGGGCAGCCCAGCCCCAGATAAAAGCAGAGTCTTGTCAGGCTCCCCCAGCACGCCTCATGGTCGGAGCGCTTCAGTAGCAGGTCCAGGTGAATCTGTGCACGTATTGTGGGTCAAGGGTGTGTGGCCAATACAGCATTGAGAGGCAACTAGGGTCACCAGACCCGGTTGCAGGATACCTCAAATGGACAGGGCTGGCACCTCATGTTTGACGGGCGCCTCCTTGCTGTCACTGCTGATGTTCGCCTGAAACCAGGAACCAGGAGCCCAGCCAGGGACACACTCAGGCTTGGTGCCGTCTGGAGTCTGGGGGTGATATGATATGATATGATAGGTTATTTATAACGCGCTTAATACCCAGAGGTTTCTAAGCGCGGACCCGGGGATCGAACCCGTGTTGCTCTGTGTCATCTTGCTTCCAAGGCGAGCACATTGCCGCTGAGCTATCCTCCCGAGACTAAGAGGTGAGGTGAAGAGGTTGGGCCAGATCCACAGACCACCACCGCCGCGTCCACGTCGGCGGGACACTTGAGGGAGCAAGAAGGCCGCAGGCAGCATCGGGTCCCACCCCTCGGGTGGTGCAGAGGGCTCTCCTATCCCCCCCAGCAGGAACACTGCAGAGATGTCGGCATCTCATCTGCCGGGCCCCGACAAGCCTAACTGGTATTATCGCCAACACCTGCTGCTGCTCAGATACCCTGCGGGGTGCCCATGTTGTCGCAGGAGAGCCGCCGTCCATGCCTCAGGAAAGTCCGCCGCGCTCTCAGGAGGCCCCGCCCCCAATGTGGCCTAGGGTATACAGAGCCGCTGGCCAAGGTGGTTTTTTTGCGGTGCCTTGTCCCGGCCCCAACTCCCCGCCCAGCACGCCGGGATCTCGTTGGGTAGTTTTCTCGGCCAATATGATTCCATTTTCGCCCAGGATTTTCCCGGCAGATGTACCAGGATCACGGCATCAAGTACATATGAATGAGTTGGTCTGGGCTGCTCCAGAAAAGGATATTCAGTGGATCTGGATCTCTGCCGGAGAGGAGCCAAACACTTAGGCACCCATCTCGTGCCCACGCAATAGCGCCCTCCAGACATTATCATTCTTAAATCACTCACTAATTTACCATACCCTTTGTAGTACCATTCATGTAATTTACCACATCCAGTGAGTATATGTCTGATGGATTCAACCGCACTTTGGCAATACCTGCACAGTCTTTCTTCCCTGGGAGTCCCTGTCCAAGCACCTGTATATTCTTTGCATGGGAGAATATTAAATTGAAGTTGTATAATAAATCTCACCAGCTCTCTATTTCCAATTTTTAGCAAATAGCTTCTCAGGATTGCAGGATTTAACCCTTGTAATGCACATGCCTTGTATTGTTTATTTTTATAGAGATGTGTCAAATTTTCACTCATATCTCAGATTAATGCTTTCTTTTTAAGATGTGTAATGGTGGAGTAGATTTCCCCTTTCTCAGGAAGCAGCCTCATATTCAATTCATTGAGGAAAGGGAGTGTTACCTCTTTTAGGCTTGTCATATATGTATTACATTTTTCTTTCTTATTCATATTTTTTCCAATAAGTCCCATTAGACTCTCTTTTTCCCCTTCCCACATCACAATCCGTATATAGAGCTTACAACACTTAATTTTCATAAGGTTTCCAGGGAGGTAAGCCCCAATTCACACCTTATTGCCTCAAATGGTGTTGACTTTGAGAGGCCCAACAAAGGTCTCCACAACCTTCCTTCTAGCTTCCCTAGGTTATTCATGTACCTTACCCTCACTGATTTGAGTGCATACAATGCCCCAGGTATAATGCAACTTGTATACACTTCATGGTAGCCTTCTATGGAATACCCACCCTTTCCAGACATATATTTTCTTATGACGTTCCATTTCGTAATCACTTTTGACTCCACAATCTCGATAAAGAAACCACTAGGAGGGTTATACATAATTGGTATACCCAGATAAGGGTAGATGTCCTCCGGCTCCAGAGTTAGTGAGTTAATATGCCATCAGAAAGCACTTTTTCCTTTCTTCCTCTTAGGACCTCCAAACACCATTATCTTAGTTTTGCTTATATTGATGTTTAGATTATTTTCTTTAGAGTATTCATATAACACATTTAACATCCTTTGTAATCCCACCGGTGTTTTATCTAATAATATTGCGTTGTCTGCATACATTAAGCCACTAATGCCTATTCCCCCCGACACTGGTGGGAAGTTATTTATGCCAACATATCTGTCCCATTGATCTGACACATACAAATTATATAACACCAGTGAAGTCACGCAGCCCGGTTTAAGGCCCATATAAATTTTAATTTCCGGGGAGGTCCTATCCTCTTTACCTAGGCTAACAACAACAGTATCCTTTTCTATACATTTCTTTAAGAAAATGCAAAATCCTAGGGCATAATATCCTATCCAACAGATTTTTCCAAAGTATAACCCTGTCAACACCGTCAAACGTCTTAGAATAGTCAATATAGCATACAATAAGTCTGGTGTCTTTTTTGTCCATGGTATCAGAGATTATGTGATTAAGCATAACTAAATGATCCAATGTCCTATGGTCTTTTCTAAACCCTGTTTGTTGCATGGGAAGTAGGTACTCCTCTTTACACCATTTGTTAATGCTACTTACTAACAGGGAGCAGGCAATTTTACAGCTGCTATCAGCCAATGCCAATAGGCAATAATTGTCAGGGATCTTCTGTCTCCTTTTTTAAATATTGGTACCACGATAGCTTTACGCCAGCTATCCGGAATCATGCCCTTCTCCCATATATTAGTAAATAGTTGGAATAATAACACTGACCATTTCCTTGAGTTGTGCTTAAATGAGATTGAGCAATGGCAAAACATTGCCAATCTAGCACTTACTAAGAACTCCTTAGGGATATGGCAACTATTGTGAAATAGAAAACAAAGAGATTTATCCATAAACGGTATCACAGAAGCACAATGGAGTGCTCATATTAAAGCTACTCTTGGCCAATCTAAAGATATAAATGACACATTTCCACTGCCAACAGAAAATTGGCAGTGTAAAGTGTCAGTGTTAGATTTAGTACTGATAATTGAAAAATGTAATAAATATCGGGCGGCCAGACGGCCAGCCCAGTTGGAACATGCAATTTATTACTGAAAATGGACCCTGAGTTATGGGCAGCAACTCTTCATTTACTCTTTTCACAAATAGGTAACCTGAGCATGATTCCTAAATCTTGGACCATAAGTCACATACTCACAGTATACAAAAAGGTGCCTGGGACAACGCAGAACATTTTCATATGTTGGCTATGTCAGATATATCCTCACAAATTTTCGCACGGGTCCTGCTTTTTGAATTAAAAACTTGGATAACCAAAAAAAAAAAAATCCTACCTCCGAATAAAATAGCTTTTAGATCTAAAGCCAACACGGCTCATAACTTATTGATTCTAACATCGGCAATAGAAAATGCATGGCTGCGCAGAGAACTCAATGTCTACTGCGTTTTAATTGACTTCTCTGCTGCGTTTGATACGGTTATGTAAAAGCATCTATGGCAGAAGCTAAATGCATGGAACATCTCCAAAGGCCTGTTAAAAATGCTTACGTTGCTCTATTCTGCAACAAATGTCCGTCTTCGCTTGAATGCTATTGGGAGAGTGTCAGCAATGATGCCTTCTTGTATCAGTGTCAAATAAGGATGCATTGTGGCAGCAACGCTCTTTAACCTGTATTTAGCTGATATTAAGAGGCGTTTGGTAAGACCAATGCAAATCCAGTGAAGGTGTGACCTACTGTGATTGGCAGGTTGGCCTATGCTAATGACTTGATACTAATAGATTATACACCTATAGGGTTGCAGAAAATGCTCAATACTCTTGCTGCGTACTCCCATGTAAACGGATTGACCATTAATATTGAAAAGTGCAAGGTGATGGTCTTTCCTGTAAAAAAAAACATCCAAACATTATGTGTGGGATTTGTGCGATAAGAGATTAGAACAAGTTCTGACCTATAAATATTTGGGTGTCCTAACTGATTCTAAACTCAGGTGGGATTGTCATTGGGAAGCAGTAAACGCGTGTTGCCTATTATCAGCAAAGGCCCTAAGTGTATATATTGGGAGAAATGTGGGGTATTCAACACATGCCATACTAATAATATACACAGTAAAGATCAGAGCTATTCTGCTACACGCAGTAGCAATTTTGGGTCATAAGTATGGTCCACAACTTGTAGCCTTTGAAGCGCTGCTATTGCAGAAACTGATGCGCCTACCTAGGAATGTGTCTGTAGAATACCTCTATTTAGAGTTTGATCTGCAAAGTGTTATGATGTGTTACACCAGCCAATGTGTCATGTTCTTTGACAATATGTGTAAACTACAGAATGATACAATCATCGTAATCTACATTCAGGGTTATCTGAGCTTCGATGGCAGCTCAATCATTGGCACAGTGGGCAAAATCAAAGCCATTCATGGGAAATGGACTATTGGGTTTACATCAGTGGCAGGTTTGGGTGGACTTAAATGATGGCTAAAAAGGAAAACACGTGAATTCAGTAATGAACAAAACATGATCAAACTTGCAACTTGCATCTGAAGTTCATAGTGGACCTTGTTGCCAATGCAGGCTCACTCGCACTAATCAGCCACAAAATATTTTGGCGTATCCCAGTGTAACTACCTTCCGCACATATTTACTAATGAAATGTAACTCTTCAGTGGCATTTGAAACAATGGGCGTAAGGATAGGCATTCCTAAAGAACTGTGCCAGTGTCACGTATGTGGCAGTGATGAAATTTAATCTCTAAACCATTTCATAATAGATTGTGAAAGTCTGGTGAAGCTGTGTCACAAATTATTCAAGTCTCATAACAATATGTTTGATTTTACCAATATTTCTGATGTTTGGCGTAATTTTATGTTAGGTGATGATATCAAACTCATCTATTTTATTGTGTCTTTTTATCTTCAAGTTGTAGATATTCTCAAGGGTCTATTGGAATAATTTGTAATATGAATTTATTCATGTAATGTTGTATATTTGGTTGTGATGAATGTTGTATGTATATATACAAAGCCTTCTGGCTGAAAGTATATGAATATAAACTTGAAACTTTATTTATTATCACCAGTATGTCAGAGATTACAAAAGGGAAATGTCGCCTCCTATTGTCCCAACTACTTCCAAATGTATTGTCTATTCTATTTTCTACATAGAACAATTTTGAGATATACTTTTCCCAAGTATCCTGTCTCACATCATTATTTTCTCTATTTTCATCCTCCAGTAAGAATTGTTGACAAAAATACCAAAACCTCTTAGAGTCATGTGTTTTAAACAGTGCATATATACTCCTCCAATTCACATTATTGATACTATGTTTGTGTGCTCTAAGCCTGTTTTTGTATTTGGTCCTAATATTTTTTATCACTTTATCTTCTTCTTCTATTCCTTGTATCTGTCAATCATATTTATTTACATGGGCTTTTCCAAGTTTTTGTTTGACATTCAGCCTACAATTCTCTTTTTGGATCATGCCTAATAGATTTCTAACCACAATAAGTCCATTTAGTGCAATCTCTTGGCCATCTAAAGGTAATATGTCAAACATTGTGTCGAATCTTTCTAGATTCTTTTCTGTCCACATTATCGTATTTCCTCCCATGATAATCTGTATATCCATATTCCTTCCTATGTTCCATCTACGTTGAGTTATTTTAGCAAATGTGCATTTCAGTACTTCATGGTCACTAAGTAGAGTGGGTATATGTTTGAATGAAGTCAAAGAGTTTCCAAGCCTTTTACTAGCAAACATATAATCCAAACAGTAACCTACCTTTCCATTAGTCCAGTTATTCTCTTTTATTTCCCCATTAGCAGGCTCCAGATACTCTAGACCCCAGTTACAGAAAGGTTTCAACCATTTGATCCCATTCACTATCTGTATTTGATGTTTCCTATTGGAGCCACATTTTTCCATCTCAGAAGGCATGATATTCAGCGGATCATCCCCTAACTCATTCCACATGTCCATCTCCATCTTATCTACGTCGCAGTAAGCATTGAAATGACCTATGATACATAATTCTGATTCAGGGGATTCTACCAACCAAATATGTTGATAAGTAGCATCTGCCCAAAATAACTCATATTGCCTATAATGGCACACATCACGAAGGGGGAATTCCCAAATTGGTCATATTCCCTCAAGGGGATGTGGTCTTTAACCCCTACACATAGACCTCCAACAGGGCATCCCTTTATACCACCAATGGCTGCTTTATTCCATATATTATATCCCTCCAATAATATTTCACCACTCACCCATATTTCTTGGAGGGCAAACACATCACTTTCCTTCAGTAGTTTTAAGCCATCTGTATGTAATAGGGAGTTAAAATCCCTACTATTCCAAGACAGTAAAGAGGGTTCATTTCAATGTTCCTTATCTCAGCAATCCAGGAAATAGGTTTTGTCTGGGATACATAATTCCATTTCATTTTCTCCTATAACAAACCCTGCTCTTCGGTTCTTCAGAATCCTGGTTCTATTATCTTTTAATTCAATATTAGCAACATTATTGCACATTATGATTTCCATTCCTTTACCCCATATATTATTTGTGTATTCCCTAATCAGATCTACTATAACTGCAGATCCGAATTGTACTATTGCCCATTTTTCCCAACTACTGTGTTCTGGCAATATAGCCCACTCTATATCTGTAGACTTAATGTTGAGTAATTGGGGGATCTTATGAAGATGTTCTAATATCCAAGACCGATTCATGTAGGGGCTCTCCTCCATCGTAACTTTCTCAATAAGTTTAATACTTTTACCCAGGTTACACATTTCAGGCTCAATATTTCTTTGTCCAGTGGTCATAATGGTCTTACCTTTAGTATTATTTCCGCTCATGGCCAATCTTTGCATTTTCGCTATATATATATCTCTCTTTCCCTGGTTTTAAGAGTCTGGACTGACTTATTTATGGAGATATTTAAACATCTCACTTCAATTTCTATGGTTCATGTGTTTTTCCTTTCAACCACTTTTCCAAACCCCCTTCTTTTTTTGGGGGAGTATTATTATCTTCTTCCATAATCTTATGCAGCTCAGTAATTTCAAACCTATTTCCTACTTCCACACACTCCATATCTGTGGGTGCGGTCTCTGCCAATGCCATACTATTCCTCTTAACCCCCTTATTTTCTCGTACTTTAGTTGCATTCCCCCTATTTCTAGTTACTTTTTTATTGTTTTGCTTTCGTCTTATTAGTTTCTTTGACCTGTGGAAAGATTTAAGATCACCCTCCCTACTAATATCGTTATCTACATCTCCAATTATCTCTGGGGAGATACTCTCCTGTCCACAATACTCATCCTCCTGTACTTTCACTCTTTCACTTTCTTCATCTACTATCAGGCCTAATTCACTCAGATCACCCATATTGTCTTTCCCAAACCCGACTTCAGCCCTTTGGCATTCTATGTTACTTTCTTCTATCATTACTCGCAGGGCTTTTATATTCTCTATGGTTTGATGTACCAGGCTCTTAATCTTATTTTGATCTTTCAATAATCTAGTACACATACCCAGGAGTATATCGATTGTAGTTGCCAATGCCTCAAATTGTTCTCCTAAATTTAGGGAATTATCTCTTTTACAACTTGGGTCCAGGTTTAGTGAATTTTCCATACGGTCTCCTGTCTCATCCCAGGACTCCTCGTCCCCAATACTTTCCACATCTTCCTCAGCAAATTTTCTCAAATCTGGTGTGGCTGACAAAATCATCCCAAATCACATTATTCATGTTTATAGTGGTTTCTATGCTAGTTTCAACATGTGAGATACCCAACTCTGTCTGGAGGCCCATAGATTGTCTTCTAAAATCATGGACAAGATTAACCAAAGAATTATTATCAATCATCAAACTATATTCAGGGGGTGGATGTATATCCATAATGTGAGCTCCTTATGTTTATCTTTTTTGTAAGGAAACTCAGTAGGTTGTTCCAAAGCCAACTCATCATTTATCAGATGGCTTATATCTTGTTTACCTCCATTATTCTTATTTTTCCCTTTTCCAACCTCCTTTCCCCCTTGTTTTGTTTAGTTGGCTGGTGTTATGTCTTTATCTTTTTTTAACCTTACATTTTGTGATCATAATTTTGGTCCCATATTGTTCACTCCAAAGCACCCAATATGTATAGGCCAAGTGGATAAATAAAGGGAGAACCTTCTCAGGATGGAGTTACCCTTCTCTCTGTTCCCCCTAATAAATCAACTATCAAATATTAAGAGGCCAAATAAACCTCTTCATCAAAAATGTAATTGTAAATTTAGCTAGAGCGCTTCACCAAACTTGACATATAACTGTTCAATGGGTAAAGTTCTTCGTATTTCAATAGCGTACACTGTATAATACACAATGTCACCATAGAAGTTAAGAGACCTTAAAGTAGTCTTATAGTTTATGTCAACAGAGGTGTACTCCTACCATATACTGCTTCAATTTATATAATCAATAAACAAAGTGCAATGTGCATAATATATGGGCTATGTAAGATAATGTGTCCACAAAATTAAAGAATGGCAATGTAATATCCACGGGGGAGAAATCACATTTGCAGCCCAGTATCGAAGAGAGCAATGCATCAGAAGTAGTTCACCTAGTGTACTCCTAGCATGAAGTACTTCAATGTATACAATCAATGAACAAAGTGCAATGTGCATAATATATGGACTACGTAATATAATGTGTCCACAAAATTAAGATGTGGCAATGTAATATCCACGGGGGAGAAAGCACATTTGCAGCCCCTGTAAAGTAGAAAGCAATGAATAAGAAATAGTTTACCTGAAACCACTATTGACACAAGATATGCAATGAAAACTTTCATTAGTTAATTCAAATCCCTTACTAGTCCCACAAAAGGAGGTGAGAAAAACTCACAACTTCCTATCACCACTCAAGGCTCTATCAAAAATTGTAGTAAAATGATAAGAGAAAAAAATAAAATGTAAAAAAGTTCCAAGTCCTGCCAGCAGGGTGGTGCGTTTAATATAGCTATCGTATGCTCAAACACACCTGCTGCCAGTATGAGTAATCATTATTATATAACGTTTCGGGATTTGTGGAGTTAATATTTTACATCACATCACATTTAGTCCGAGCACCGTCCATAACCATCCCCCGTCCTTGGGGTGGTTTCAATAAGAAGTGGGACCGGCAGGGCAAGGCTGGGCACGCACTACAGCTCGAGGAGCTGGCTAAGTCCGACTATCCACCCCGCCTTACCGGTCTCTTCCAGTTTAAACAGTAAGGTTCACTTATGTCCGAGCAGTTTCGTATAGCAGAGGCATTTGCTCCTGGCACGTATTAGAGTTGGGATCCTAAAACCAATGTCAGGAAAATGAAGAATGCAAACTAGCTTTCCCTCTGCCACTCGCCCAAGCCCAAAAGAGATGCAGCGCCCTTTTCGCTGCAGGGTTTATTATGTATTGGGCTGGTTTTGTGAAGTTCATTCGAGTTTTACTCTGATTTTGAGAATAGAGAAACACTTTGTGAAAACCCTTTTGAAGGGCCTTATGATTGTTTGATTTAACTCCTTTCAATTCACTTTCCTGTATCCACCAAAAACAATGTAAAAAAGAATCCCTTTGAGAAACAGCTCTGTGAAACCTTTTGTGATTATTTGATTTTTTAATCCCATTCTCATATCTGTCTTCCTTTCACCCGAATATATGAACCCTTTGTTGCAACCATTTGTGAACCACTTTGTGACTGTTGCTTTTCAATCCCTTCCTTTTAAACCCACCCACAAATAGAAAAAGAGAAACCAACAGTGAAACAATCTGTAGGAACACTTATGAAAACATCTGCTTAGTGATTCCCCACAACTATGATGGAACAATTTGTTCTCTTTTGAAGCACGTCCACTTCCAGTGATGAGGAGGGGTAGCAGGATTTAGAACATGAGGTGGACACATGACAGGACGAGACCACAGATATGGGACAGGGGGATAAAGGCAGAGGGGGTGGCATGATTGGCGGCCAGAGCAGGTGAGGGAGGAAAACAGGGAAGTTAACCATCTAATAGCCTTCCTGTGTAGGAGCAAGGTGGGACAGAGAATGGACCACATTCATATGGTACACCCCCAAAACTGTCTAATCAAGTAACCTGGCAGTGTGGCAGTATGTCAACCTGCCTAATCAGAAGGCTCTGGCAGAGGTGTGTGCATTTTCACAAATATCTCTCTGGTAAGGATGTGAGGTAGGGGCATGAAGCATGTGCATTATGCATTGGAAACATACTTTTTGGTGGTATGAACTTATGTTTTATATGTCTGTTGTTCCTGCCAGCAAAGTCTCATCCTCTAGTGGTGCAAAGAAATCAACTGCCAACATCTCTTAAGGTGCATGTCTTTCCCCAATCCAATGTAGAGAATGTTGGCATGTGAAGGAGGCTATGCGACATCCACTTGTAGCAGTTGCAACTATCAGGCCTGTGTGTCCACGTTTGGCTTCCGGTCATCATTGACATATGTGATGTCATCTTTCATGTCATGGGTGTTAGTCTGAGCAGTGCACAGTCGCGGTGTGAGTTATGATTGCTTAGCTTACCATAACCAGCTAATTTCTGGGGGTTTTCGGTAGTTTGTGAACATGTACCGTACAACATACTGAATCCACTGGCACCATGTTAATGCGCAAAGCAGTTGCGGAGAATGCATATGGTCGCAGGCATTGGGTGGCATCCAACCAGCTTTAAAAGGTCCATGTTGTCGTAGATAGTGGTACCATTCAGCAAACACAAGGAAAATATACAAACAGCACCACGTACGTGAATTGCAAGGGAAAATAGAGTAGGTCTGGAAACGGTGTACTTATGAAAGAAACAGAACAAAGGCATAGGGAGTGTACCATAACGTACTGCACCAATAAGAGAAGTGACGTCTGCCTTCGACAATCTTACTGCACTGCTGCTTTACATAGGAACAAAGAATGAACGGCTACAGTAAGGACTGGAAAGTGCTAAGACCAGAATGTCACTACTACGTAGTAAGCACCCTAAAGTTGGTCTGATAATTGCACAGGTGGTGCAGTATACAATGGCAGATAAGCATAATGTTTCTTTTTGTATGCATCCTTAGAGTGGCTGGAAAAGAATTTCCCTCATGACAAAATCACTTACGATAGTAACCCCATTGGTACGCACCGCAGTCTGAAATGTGAAATATTTAATATCTATTGCTTCATGTACACCTAACAGATTTCTTTTTCTTTAAACAAACATATTGGAAATGAAAGAAATGCAGCACAAGTGGCACCCCTTCCACAACAGCATACGAACACAGGAAAGGAAAGAAACTCTGTAAATAGCAAACTGTGCAGCCTGGAAGCCAAAATGGAAGAATTGGTGAACAATTTTGCCGCCCTAAAATATTACGTACAAGGACCAATTATGGACAAAATAAAATACACTGCCCAGCCTGCACATGTACCCCTTCCCCATTTCATAGCCCGCCATCCCCTCAAAATCCGTGTGATCAAAGACGTTACGATGATACTTCAATCCCTTCCTCCCCTGAAGACCATTGTGTACAGACCCCCAATTCCCCGCAATATTGATCCACTTCTGCTACCCCTTCCCTTTCCTAATAGTATTTTTGAATGTGTGCAAATTAAGGTTGATATGTAAATTGTTCCTGAGTGTATTTGTGGCTTTACCTTTGTTTTTTAAATCCCCTTATGACTCAGCGGCGCACAGTGTTGGTGGGAATGGCTGCAATTAAGCAAAAGGGAGGTGTCCAACTGACACCGCACCTGCCTGGCCTATCCGCAATCACAATGGAAGCATCCGTACAATGCCAGTAGGAACCTCATGTCTGCATCTTGTGAACCACCTATAACTAGTTGTGGGAGCGGACGTTTGTCCGTTGCACAAGGATGCGCATGCGTATCTCTTCCTCTGTCTCCTGGTAACACCGCCCCTATACAGCATATGCAAAGAAACTTGTGACAAACATTAAGTAGTTTGAGGTAGCTGTACACATAAACATCCCACCTGCTATACCCTACAAACACCCAGCATGTCCCAAAATGGTCCGTGCATGTGTGTCCCACTATTAATCAGTCCATAGATCCCAACGGTGTGCATAGGACACCTATGCACATGCGCACAAAGTATTCTGCCCAAAACACGCCCTGCGGACAACCATCCCAATCGAGAACATTTGTGACATCACCATGCGACCCCACACATGCTGCGCGTGGGCCTTTATGTTGCAGACATGATCTGGACCATCGGACATTGGAAAAGTACAATGTTCTGCAATTTATGGAGTGTTATTGGGAAATTACACACTTACAAACACCCCACAATGTGCTATTGAACATGTATGTATTTGGTTCAACGATGTAGGCCTCATTGCCAGTTGCAAGGTCTCCACAGCAGCCCTACAAAAGGTCACACCCCAGAGCTGCTCTGTATTCTGTTTGTAGCTTTTCAGAATAGAGTATCGGCCCATATAGCTTTGAGCTGTAATTGATGTTGGAACAATTTCTGCTATGCTACATTACCTTTGCAAGTAATGGCAACCATGTCAGCCCGGCTCACTACGCAAAGTAATGGAGAAAATTATTAACCCCCCTTCCTGTGAACCACACCCTCAGTACCGATAAACCTCACTGCCCCTTTACAATGGGCAGCATGCTGGAAACGGTAGTATGTGGCAAATATGCTTCCCCAAGTACTGTGAGGGCCGCGCCCCAGTAAAGTTAGAACAGTCCTTCTTCCCTTTCTACTATTTTCTTTCCAGCACACTCTCCTTCAGTACGTATCCACCAATCACATTAAAGAGCTCTCCATGTAACACTATCAGTTCTGTACAACATTCCTCTCCATAGACACCAAACCCAGAAATGTTATTGCACAATCCCTTTGCCTCCACAGTCCCATTTCTATGCCAGCCATCCTCAAAAGATCTGGATGTGGCTTTCATGCTGTGTGTGCGGGCGTGGGGCAATAAATTGTAACCAGGATAGGGGATTTCGTCTTTAGTGGTGGCTCTGAAAGGAGCCCTTTTTTTAGATGTTTCTAGAGAAACACCTTCATTTTTGTTTTTTATAGGGTTTTCTGTTTTCTTCTCCTCCTCACATTCTTACAGTAAACTTTTCAACGCCTCATGTAGATGGGCAAACAAAAGAGCATAACCAATGCTGGACAAAGAAATGCCATTTGCATGGAAAAACTCTGCATTTCGAGAATTTACAATGTCATTGTTGCAGAAGAACATCCCACGAGCGGCCAAAAAATCACACATGCTCCTGTTGATGAGACCCCTTCCAGCATCTAGCCCTCTAGCTGGGAACAACATACATTTGGATAGTCCAATACTCTTCTTGGTGGTATGGCTGAGAAAACCACCTGGGCAGTGGGAAAAATCCTCTTCACTGCATTCATCAACCTCTTCAGTGGATGGAACAAATGTGAACAAGCCATATAACCCGAATGCATGCTGTCATAATGCACAACGACAACGTGAACTGTAGCAAAACTGCCCAGTTGTCTGCAAAGTTCAAGCAAAACGCCGAAACTGAGGACATGGACGGCGCACCACAATGCGTCCACTCCTTGCAAACTGAAATCGCCATCAAAGTGTCTTTCCTGGGCATACTTGTGCATATCTACCACAAAGGCATCACCCAAAATCAACACAATGCGTTTCTCCATGTCAGCCCGCCTCACTATGCAGAGTAGTGAAAAATAGTATTACCGCCCCTTCCTGTGAACACACCCTCAGTACCTGATTGGAAAATCTCCACAGTCCCATTTCTAATGGTAAGAAGCGCAGACTGTGGCCATGTGCTTCTCCAAGTACCACGAGGGCCGTGCCCCAGTAAGCAGGAGTAGTCCTTCCCTTTTATACTATTTTTTTTCCAACACTACCTCATTGGGTACTGTTAAATAGTCACAAACGCATCCACCAATCACAGGCAAGACCTCTGCACCCAACACTATCATTTCTGTACAGCACTCCATATGTACTGTTAAACATTCAGAGTGCAAGTCTCAGGTGATTCTCAAGCACCTCCAGTAAAATGTTCTGTGAAACCATCCAAGACTTCGCCATCCAGATTCATCCACATCGCCAGGAGTGGGGGAGTACATTTCAACCAGGTTACGGGATTTCGTCTGTAGTCGTGGCTCTGACAAGATCCTTTTTTTTAAAAAAAGTTTACGTGCTTGCATAGAACTTTGTTTGTTTTTGCTCTTTATCTCAGTTTCTGCTTCCTTTTCCTCCTTACATTTTTACAGGATTCTCTTGAACACTTCTTGCACAGTGTAAAACAACACAGCATTGCCAATGACGGTCAAAGAAATGCTATTTGCATGGAACCGGTGCAAATTTCACTCATTAATGATGTCATAGTCAGTGGAGAACAGCCCATCAATGCACATAAAGTGACACATGCTTCTGTTTATAAGACACTTTCTGACCTCTGGCTGGGGACAAATTACACTGGCAGGGTCCCATGCTCCTCTTGGTGGTATGCTTGAGAAAACCACCAAAACTGCATTCATAGAGAGTGCCCCAGAAAGCCTCCACTCCTTCCAACTCAAAATTAACAGCAATGACTCTTTGCACGGCATACCTGTGCAAATCTTGCACAAAGGTATCACCCATGATGAGCACTCTGCATCTCTCCATCTCTGCCAACCTCACTACACAGAGTATAGGGAAAACATAGTTCTGCCCCTTCCTGTGAAGAACACCCTTGACACATGATTGGATAATCCCCAC
The DNA here is from genome assembly GCF_040938575.1 of Ambystoma mexicanum. Taxonomy (NCBI): domain Eukaryota; kingdom Metazoa; phylum Chordata; class Amphibia; order Caudata; family Ambystomatidae; genus Ambystoma; species Ambystoma mexicanum. Next base: position 1,438,652,770 of record NC_090921.1, read on the forward strand.
AGTTCCATTTCCATGCCCACCATGCTGGAAAGGGCAGAAGGTGGCACGTGCGCTTTCCCAGCTACAGTGAGGGCCGCACCTCAGTAAAGCAGGGACAGTACTTCTTCCCTTTCCACTATTGTTTTTGCAGCACTCCCTCATTAGGTACTATCAAATAGTCACACAGGCATGCAGCAATCACGTCCAAGATCTCTGCATCGAACACTATCATTTGTGTACAACACTCCATATGTACCATTACATAATCAGAGTACACGTCTTGTGTGATTTGAAAGCACCTCCAGTTAAAGTTCTCCGTAAGTATCCATGCTTTCAGCATCCAGATTCACCCAGAGCAGCACCCATTAACAGTAAAGGTAGCAATATTTTATTTCCTGCTAGCACTCCAGTAAGTACAAAGAACCAATACTTCAAAGTGCAGTACAGTAGTCAGTAATCTGTGCAATGCACACCACCCAAGCACATAAAATATTCATTCAACCCTATCCACTTCTCTACACACAGTATTTCAACACAGCACTCATTGGACACACTGCAGGAGTGCTCACGCCATAAGCCTTTTGCCATGCACCCAACAGTGTAGGCCTTGCCCACACCCAGCACAACATAACAGAGCCATGTGGCCAGGTACCACAATCCACAAACATAACATAGGCAGCAACACTTCTATCTAACCCTTGCACCATAATACAGCGATGCATGCCCACACGTATCAATTACCAGAATCCACAAACATCCACAAGAATCTGGCCCCCTTACCCACTTCTATTCACATAGCATTGTATTACTGCCAACCCAACCACAAAATCTTCACAACAGTGGCCCTGGTTCCAGCACTCTATTAAGTGCACAAAAACAATACTTCATGGTGCAGTACAGTAGTCAGTAGTCAGCACTCCGCACAATGCACACCACCCAAGCACATACAATATTCAGTTCAACCCTATCCATTTCTCTACACACAGTATTTCAACACAGCACTCATTGGACACACTGTAGGAGTGCTCACGCCATAAGCTCCAGCCATGGACTAGAAACTGTAGGATGTGCTAACAATCACCACACCCATGGAACCAACAATGTATGCAATGCTCCCAAACCATACACAGAACGCAACAATGTCAAACCTAATTGCAAGCAGGCTACATATTTGTCGGTGCAAGGGCTCCAGCCATGCATCCAAGACGCTAGGGCCTCACCTCACATAACACACCATAGTACACCCTTTGTTTAAATGCTACTGTCATGTGCATTGCACTCCCCATCTGCTATTGAGCCTGCCATTTTCACCCTGGCCACATGTTTGCATGCATGGCTGCATGACGTTGCGTTGGGTGTGGTGAACGGTATGAGGGTGGCTATGTACATTGTCCATATTTTAAATGTGTGATGCTGAGGAATTCCTTTCATGGCACAATATCTTAAAGCACTTCCTACAGCAAGGGTCTTATAAGGTGCAAACCATAGCAAATGCTCACATGTGGCTGCCTAAGGTGCAACATGTGTGATGACCTACACTATATGGTAATATACACATATCACCTCACTTCAGGTGTTCTACCAAGTCTATAATGTCCTCCACAACCATTCTTTAAATGTCACCACCATCAGAGAGATGCAGAGTCAACCCTGTATGGATGCATTACGCTGTGGTGGCTATCGGGTGCATGGCCTATGGGCTACAGCCTTTGGCCATGCATCCAAGAGGGTAGGCCTTGCCCACACCCACCACAACATAATAGAGCCATGAATGAGAACATGCGGCCATTTACCACAATCCACATACGTAACATTGGAAGGGTGTTATAAAGGGCAAACCATAGCAAACACAAATGGTCACGTGTGGCTCTCTAATGTGCAACACATGCAATAACCTACACTATGTGGTAATGTACGCATATCAGCTCATGTCTGCTGTTCTACCACGTCTAAAATGTACTCCATAACCTTTCTTTAAAGGTCACCACCCTCGGAGAGATGCAGACTTAAACCTACATGGCTGCATTATGTTGTGGAGGCTATGGTGAAGTCCTAGGCTCTTGGGTGCACAACCTACAATCTATGTCCTTTTGCCATGCACTCAACAGTGTAGGCCTTGCCCACACCCAGCACAACAAAACAGAGCCATGTGGCCAGGTACCACAATCTACAAACATAACATAGGCAACAACACTTCTATCTAACCCTTGCACCATAATACAGAGATGCATGCCCACATGTATCAATTACCAGAATCCACAAACATCCGCAAGAATCCAGCCCCCCTACACACTTCTATTCACATAGCATTGTATTACTGCCAACCCAACCACAAAATCATCACAACAGTGGCCCTGGTCCCACCACTCTATTAAGTACACAAAAGCAATACTTCATGGTGCAGTACAGTAGTCAGCACTCCGTGCAATGGACTGTACCCAAGCCGATAAAATATACAGGTCAACCCTATCCACTTCTATTCACACAGTATTTCAACACTTCACCCAATGGACACACTGCAGAACTGTTCACTCCATCAGGTCCAGCCATGGAATACACACTGTAGGATGTGCTAACAATCCCCACACTCATGGAACCAACAGTGTATACAATGTTGACAAACCACACATGCAAGGCAACAATGTGAAACCTACTTGCAACCAGGGTGCATAGTTGTTGGTGCAAGGGCTTCACCCATGCATCGAAGGGGCTATGGCCTTACCACATGGAACACACCATAGTACACTGTATGGTAAAATGTTCATGTCATGTGCAATGCACTCCCCTTCTGCCATTGATCTGCCATCAGTCACCACGGAAAGAGGTTGCTGCACCAGCTATCGTGCCGTAACGCCGGCTGCATGCATTCACCACACAAAGGTAGTCACCTGTGGAGGTATCCGCAAATTGGCGCAATACGCGTGGATACTGCAGGCACACCACTGTCTTCTTTCACCTAATGAGATATATCAGATCAACCACTTGTCACTCACCCACCCTTTCCATCCCTTCTTCCCACCACCACATTACATAAACTATGTTTTCCAGGCCCTTCCGGTGCCGGACTGTCCTCCGATACAGCATGATGGCGTTTCCCAAAAATGTTGACGCACAGCACGCTTCCCTCCAGCCAACCACCGGCCGTGTCCAATGTTCGCCGACATCACGGCATACTGCAAGCCAATGAAACTTTTGTCCTCAGAACGAACAGGGAAATGGGCCCGCAGAACAGAGCCAGATATTACAAATTTTTTAGACATACATTTCAGTTCTTTCCAACAAATGCATTGGCTGGATTTCCCCCAAACACACAAAAGCATGCCTTCGGAACCAAGCCCCCGCTCCTGCCACAAATTTTGTTAAAATCCATTCAGCCGTTTGCCCTGTAGACGTGCACAAAGTTGCCCATTCACTCTATCGAAAAGGAAATTGGGACCCCCCTATAACTTTGCCCCACCTCCACAAAACCTCACCCAACTTTCAGCAGGCCCCATAAACATTTTTGGGAAAGTTTTATCCAAATTCATCCACTGGGAGCAAAGTTATAACCACCCAAAAACTGGTCTTCCTATGGGTTTAGCAACTTAACCATAACTACATGCCGGCTACTGCAGGCGGTGTAATCTGCTTTAATTAAGCACACCAATATGTAATCAAATATGTACTAGAAAACAGGGAAGACAGAGAAATGCAGAACCTATTGATACAAACACTCTGGATACTTAGCAGTGAGAAAAAGGCAAATAATCACTTCAAGGTTGTTTAAAAGTATAGGTCTTTGGGATAAAAGTACAAAAGTGTGCTTAACCAGTCTCTAGGGACTGAACAAAGTGACTGGGAGTACCGTAGTCAGGATCCTTAATGTTGAGCAAGCGGGTCATACCAGATTTGTATGTGGTGAGTTACATTGATCCTGAAGGGTAGCAGCCATCTGCCCATGTTCCAGGTGAAGCTTGCTGCGATTCACTGCATAGTTCAATGAGGCCATCAGGGTTGCTTCAGGATTTGATCTGGGGTCAGTGACAAAGATGCTGGTGATTCGAGGTGGGGTTCAAGACTTGGCTTCTGAAACAGAGAGTTTCTCATTCAAACTGGGGCAACCAACACACTCAGTTTGTGTGGTGCGGTGTCAATCTGGTTTGATGAGCAACAAAAGCAGTTCAACGAGGTTTGAAGAAGTGCCAAAGGCAGCACAGTAGGTTCCGCTCGGTTAAGTGCACTCAAACACGGTGATGATGGTTTCACATGGTAGAACATAGGAAACCAGCTGCTTTCCTCCTTCTGTTGCTGTGAGTCCCTATGCAGTGGCTCAGGGACAAGATGAGTCCTCGTTCTCATTCTCCCAACCCAGGGGCGGCTGGCTCACACCTGTAGGAGTCATTAACCTCCCATGTTGTCCTGAGTACCAGTTTAGCTGGCAGAGAGGCAGATCGTGCTATAGCAGCAATTCACCCCCATTGTGCCATGATAGTGGTTAGTGAGCAGAGCTTGCCTCGGCCTTGGATTACTCCTTCTTCACCTCAATGGCAAAGGACTTTTACCATTTTGCATCATAGCTGTAAACATCAAAAAGAATTGATTGAATTTCAGGCGATGAGATAAGCAAAGGGGTTTATTACAGTTAGCCTTGTAGGACAAATGGACAGAATCCTAGGCACACTATTTGCACCTTCTCTAAAACAATAGATCACTTTTATGAAAGGTTTAGTCTTTCCTTTTTGTCTATGTCCATCGGCATTACCTGTCCATTGGCATTACCTGACTAATCATTTCTGTATGAACATGATGGTGCTAGCGTCTTTCTAGGTACATACTCCTCAGGCCAGGGACGAATATCTCTACCCACATGAAAACCTCTACTGTAAATAAACAAACTAGTGTGCGATGCGAGAGCCATTGCCTTAGACATGATGGCCTTGCCACAGTCCCTTGAGGCTGGCTGAATGCCCACAGTCAGCATTATGATTACATACACATAGTCCAAATAGCAGCAAACAGCAATACCGGGTGCCAATAGAAATGTGGTTACCTTAACAAAGTCCATTAAGATTTTAGGAAAAATAATAAACAATAGGGGCATGAAGGTGACATAATTGCAGTGTATTACATTTCGCTCCCATTTTCCTTGGTTTCGTTTATCATTCAAGTGTTTCCCAGACATGCTCTCCCCACTCAAAATCGAATCCATCCCAGTCTTCAGTGAATCACCTTTATTTATATATTTCACTTCTTTATATACTATTGGGGGTTTACACTCTCCCACAGACTCCCTTTTGTTCTTACTGCGCAACTATCAAGTTAACCATGTATTATTTTTGTTTTCTTAATTTTACAGGAGTAAGGTGTTTTAGAACTGTTTCCATCAACATTCAGCCTTTAATCTTCCTCTAAAATAGAATCTAGTCATTAGCAAACTTGTCATCATCAAAGCTTTTTCTAGACTTCTATTAAACCCTTTAACTCTTGCTGGAGATTATTATTTTCTTTGCTAATTTTCTGTAAAACAAACAAAGGGTTCAGGTCTGGAGTAGTGGAGTGCAGAGTAGATCTGGATGGTGCTGTGTTGATTATCGTAGTTCTCTTGTTGCACCACCATCAACAGCAAGACAAGTAGGAACAGAAAGATGGTTATACACATGGTTGACATGATGTGAGGTTGCTCGGAGGCCTCATGTTTAATAGCACACAGAATATTGTATTGATAGGATTACACTGTGTGGCTGTATGATGGGCTATCTCAAATGCTTTTATCTGTTCATTAAATACTACATCTGGCAACTGCAAGCTTTTCCGAATGTCAATAATCTTCAATACATCTGGTATCAGCTTTTCAAATTCATCACATTTCCAAGGCAGTATCCTGGGCCATCCCTTCAGAAATTCTATTTGACTGCTAACTGACTGTCCCTATACTGCAGCCCATTATGCATTGCACTGCCTAGATTCTCTCTGTATTATGAAATGCACAGAATGCACAAAATAAAAGGGAACCAATACTAATTTAACGCACCTATTTTCTCCATTAAATAACAGGCTGCCTGTCAACAAAATCCCAATTGCTTTCTATCCAAACAAATCCTGTTACACACCTACTAATGATACTTGAAGATATTGTGGATGGGGTTGCTAAAGGTGCCACAACTTCTAAGTTGAGTCAATTCTTAGCCACAGCTCAGGGTTTATCCCTGGAACAGAGTTGAGATACCTGGCTGGGTTGCCAGGTGGCTGCACTTCCCACAGTTCTCTGTTTGTTGCCCAGTCACAATAGCATCTGCACCAAAGGACATGTAAGATTTTTCTGGTGAGTGTCCAGATGCCTTTGATTGGCCCCTTTGCTGTGAAGGTGCACTCTCTGTGTCTATGGTTCCACTACTGTGCTGTCAGAAGTCTCTCTAGGGCCACAGATCTTAAGGTACTCTAGAATAATGTTCCCAGAATTCTCTGCCAGCTGTTATCTTGCATGTCTTCACAGATCCTTAAGAGGTTCAAATGCAGATAGCCATCTAAGTGCATACCCCATGCTTATAGGATTATATAGGCCCCATCCCATATGTGATTGGCTAGTTCCCTTTTCTTTCATCTACAGCCTACCCTACTTTATTTTGATGAGGAATTTTAAATATTAATGTAGATAAAATGGTGTTCAAAACAACATATACAAATCCAGACCTACCTATCTTTCTCACGCTATCATACCAGTGAGCACTGAGACTGACTGCACATCGGCATGTTCCTCGAGAACTCAATAGCTTCACACATTGGCAATACAAGATGCGATATTAGGATACATACTCTGTTAGCTAGGTCTTCATTAAACTGGAAAATAGTCGGGGTGGTATTAGAACACACTCTAGTCAATGCTGTGTTATTTCTAGGATTCAAAGTGCAAGCAAATGATGATAAAGATAAACTTCCATAGAGTTATTATAAACCCTTAGACCCTATGAAACCTGTGAGGCAGGGGCAGCAGATTAGTGGCCCTACTGTCATAATACTCTGAGTCTTCTCCCTCACCACCCCTGCCAGGTTGGTCTCTTTTTCCAAACCTAGAGCACAAACTAGAATAACAGTATTGATTTAAATGTATAATATGAGAGAGCTCTTGATATATTTCAGGTTCTGGGCTAAGTTTCATAACAGATTTTTTATTTGTTGGCAGTTCATTAAATGTGGGAGATAGCTTTAGAGATTTCTTCTTAAAATGGAGGGCTCAAAGGTAGTCATCATCCGAAAGCCGATTTGTGAGTGTCTCAAATGGATATGAACAATACCTTGGGGGCACATAGCAGATCTTGGTAGGAGTCTCAACCACACATCAAGTCCCTATTCCCATGCCCCATTCATGCCACAGGCTCCTTCCCGCCATTGGACTACACATATTTAGCTGAAGTGGTCACTATGTTGGTGAAGTTCTAGCTCTGCATTAAGTGCCACAAAAGATAGACAAAACAAGGAGAGAGAGCACATCAGAGAGAGTCTAAAAGTCACTGATGCAGCAGCCTACTTACAATGGATAACATGCACCCAAGATGGGTGCCCATTTAGTTTTACTGAGTCATCACTAATGGGCCTTGGAATGGTTCCTTCTACCTTAGGCTCAGAGACAACTTTCTTGGTGTACCTTCAGTAGCATACAATTTCCTGGTTATAGAGAGTGGTTGAGCATAAGTGGTTCTTTGGTAAAGGCTTCCTTGATCTAGTTGTGAACAGAACTGACAGAAGAAATTAGGGACCTCACATACCCTAGGAGTCTATTATCAGTCAACATCAGGTTGTCATTAACAGCTTTCATGGTTAGAGAAAAGGTCAAATGCATGGGGGCTAAGGCCAGTCTTTCTGTTCAGGGTACTTCACACGGACGGGGCTAGTTTTTATAGGGAGGACTTAGTCATCCTCTGTGTAATACACCACAACCAGCTTAGCTGCCCAGTCGGCAAAATCTTTGCCATAGCTGACCTTGTCATCCAAGGGCTGGTGCACAGCACATTTGATAATAGCTATTTTTTTCTGGTAGAATAATGGTATCAAAAAGAGCCTTCACATAATGGCTCTTTTCTATGGGGGATCCTGTTGATGCTAGATGTTCTCTCTGCATCCAGAGTTGTCAAAAGTCGTGGGCTTCTCAAAAAGCATAGCAAGAGTCGGTATACATATTGACCGTTTGTTGAGTGGCCAAACTGCACGTTCTTGTCAATTATATCAATTCTGAATTCTGGGGTAGCCTACCACTCTCCACCACTTCTCCAGGCTCACACATCACATACCCTACTAACAATTTCCTGTTCTGGTCCCGGTAATAAGACCCATCGATGAAGTAAATCAGATCTGCCTGAGGAAAAGGAAGGCAAACCCAGTACAAGGTTTTTACATTGCTTTACTGCTAGTGCTGAGGCCGCAACTGATCTTAGACAGGGCGACCTTCAGGCAGCAACACGATCTAGCTCTTTGCTGTAATAAGCTGTTGATCTGTGGTGCATGCCATGTTTTAGGGTAAGAACAGCTAGACATGCCAGACAGTATAGAGTAAAGCCGTTCTTGTAATCGGTGAGTCCTAAGGTAGGTGCATTGGTCAAACTATGTATTATTTTAACGAAGGATACCTCTGCCTCTTGAGTCCACTGAAGGGGACCTATATGGTGTACATAGGTGTACTGCTATAGGGGGTTGATGATCTCGGAGAACCCCAGGATCCACTGTTGGCAGTGCCTAACCACACCAAAAATGCTCTCATTGGTGTGCTAGTGTGGGATTTTGGGATTTTAGGCACTGCTTATTTCCTGGAGGGAGTTATCAGTCAGAAACATTGAGTTGTTTCATGTCGTAGGTAGGGTAGTCTGTCTGGTTAACTGCAATGAAGTCTTAGATGCCATATATCCCTTCTCAGCAGGAGCAGGAGGTTAATAGGACTTGTGTATCCTGTTAAAAAACCTTGTATGATGGTTAAGTAATTAACAAATCATTGACCTACTGTACCAGGACAGACCCACCTGGGAACTTTTTTATCACCTAAACCTTTCTTTAATTTTTGGGGAGCAAAGGGTATGGTATTCAGTATATCCCTGGGACAAACAGGTCAATGTTTACTGCTTTACTCTATGTGAAAATGCAAAAACAAAAATGCTAAGGATAAGCCTATCACTGTCAGGTGTGTGGCATCAGGCGGAATCAATGACAATAACATTGCAGGATTTGCAATGCGGGAAATGAAGGTATGGCCACTGTATCAACACCTCTTAAGTCCTAAAGAAAACAAGCCTTCACTGGATTTCTGACTAGCAATATCAGAGTGTTACAAGGATTGCTAGTCAGTACATTATACCTTGGATTAGAAGGGCTTTGATGATATCAATAATTTCCTTCCCTGCTTGTTGCATCTATGGATACTGAGGAATTTGGAGGAGCTTCATAACAGGATGACTTCTATCTTGAGTGGCTCCACTGTGTGAATGTATCTTACTTCGTTATCATGGCTCGACTACAAAGTGGCAGGTATGGAGTTAATCAGCTCATTTAGGTCATCAGACCATTCTCCTTCTACTGGCAGTTCTTCCTCTGGGACGATTTGGAGTGCTGCTAGGACGTCCATAGTGTTAGCGTGCAGGAAAGAATACTACATCCAGAGTACAGAAGATGGTGAACCTGAGCTTGCATTGCAACATTCTTCCTAACAGATTGGATGGTGCTGAGAGGCATAATACAAATGTATACATCCAGCAATGGTTCCCAATGTAATCGTGAGAGGTTCTGCAACTGAGTGGAAGACTGGTGTGTAAGAAATGCCTACTGCTCTCTGATTTCAGTGGATACTTTACTTTACATTAATTAACTTATAATGCGCAGCAATGGACCCGTGGGCATGTTGGCGCAGACAGGACAATATACAAAGAATTAGCAAAACTGATAGCGATCTATAAGAGGTCATGGACTGATGCAGAGAATTTAGTCAAACTGCCAGGTTTTGAGTTTTTTTTTAAAGGGCTCAAGTTTGGTCTCCAGCCTAAGATCAATCAGCAGGCAATACCAACCTGCCGTAGCCACTATGGCAAAAGCTCATTTTTCGGCCTTTTAAGATTTGCTTCTCGGGATCATGAGCATTTTAGTCTCATTAGCTCTGAGAGATCGAGAAGTACTTTTAAGCATGATGAGTTTGCTCAAGTAGAGAGGCATTATGCCCAGAAGGCTCTTGAAGGTAATGAAAAGGAGGCGATAGCGAATTCTTGCCTCTACATGTAGCCATTGCAGAGATCTTCTGGCTGTTGTTACATGGTACCGTCTAGCTAGCCCTGTGACAACCCTCACTGCTCCATTTTGAATAACCTGAAGGTGGTTTAATTCAGTTTTACTGATGCCAGTCAGCAGGCTGCAGCAGTAATCCATTTTAGACCCCACTACGGCTCTAGCCAGCATTTCTGCATTAGTCTGGGAGATCATGGATCGGAGGTGTGAAAAGAGTTTTAAGTAATAGACCATTCCAGAGACCACACTCCCCACATGGGCTTTCATAGAAAGGTGTTGGTCAAGGGTCACCCCTAGAGACTTGACCTTTTTAAGGGTGTCAATCTTGACTTCACCGAGCTGGAAGTTGCTGTACCTAGGGTCTAGCTTAGAAATCTGACTGGGAGACGCCAGAATCATGAGCTAAGTTTTAGATCTGTTTAGTGCGAGTCCATTCTGCACCATCCAGTTTTCAATACATGTATAGAATTTGTTGATACTTTCTTCATCTAGTACATGGTCGCCAGTCAAAGGGATGATACATTGCGTATCCTCTGCAAAATTAGTAAACCAGATGTCCTTTTGCTCCATTGCTCCAGCATAGTAAAGAAGGGGACAGTAAAGATGTTATAGAAGCAAGGTGAGAACTTGCTCCCTGAGGGACTCCATATTCGATAGGAGCTGTAGCTACTTGGGCGATATCTGAGCAAACACAGCTAACCCGATTGTGAAGAAAGGAAGCTACCCATCGAGAGGCTTCGGAGGAGAATGCTGCCACTTGTTCGAGCCTGGTGACCAACAACGTATGGTCAACCAGGTCGAATGCGGCTGAGAGGTCCAGCAGCATAAGCATGGTGGCCTCTCCCTTGTCGATGTTAGATAAGAGCCTAGATTTGAATTCCAAGAGGGCTGTTTCTGTGCTGTGCCCGGCTCTGAAACCCGATTGTCAGCAATTTAAGATGGGATGACTTTCGATATGTTTGGCTATCTGTTTGTAAGTGACCCAACACAGTATTTTCATAAGGAAAGCTGAGTTAGTAATGGGCCTGTAATTAAGTGGCTCTATCATGTGTCGGTTGGATGACAGGGTTTGTGTGCTACTTTCCCGACGCAAGGTTGTGCGTTGGAATCCATGAATTTGTTTTGTTTTTGTGTGGATTGGGCGTGCCATTGCTTCACATGTGGCGTCCCTCAACACACCCACATTATTCCTCATTCCTCATTCCTCATTCTGCATCATATGGGGTATATGTCTCTGCGCAGGCAACACTGACACTCTGCGAGGAGTCTAGCGCAATGCACTCAACTGCACACAGAGACGTGCCATACCAGCGCAAACTCCAGGCAGGGTCCGGAAATGTCCTGCAAAGTTGATGCCATGAATCAACGAATTGGAAGGTTGAACATAGTATGGCCCGAAACGTCCCTATTTTACCTGCAAAGGGTCCCATGAATCAGGCCCTTTATCATGCAAATAGAGATCACTATAGTAGCTCTTCTCTCAATTATCATAAATCTTGTCATCCAATGACTGTCTTTGCAGGTACGCATACCAACTTGAGATGGCACTGGAAGCCCCAATATCATCATAGGTGCCTTCCATTATATTTTCTGGCATGATGTATTTCAACTACTTTATTTGCTATACAATTTTCTATTGTAAATAAGTAAAAAAAGCATAGGTAGGGATATCATATTCCAATTGCAATTGTCGAAATAACTTCTGTCGGATACATATGCTTCAACTTTGTTGTGCAAAAGTCTGCACAGAAGTTAGCATCTTCATCATTTAAGATTATATTGTCCATTTCGTGTTATGGGTAGTAGGTAAACATTCTGGTATCTTAAAATGTATGTAACAAATCATGATCAAATATTTTATAAGAGGAAACTGTACATCGAGAGTTTTTTTAATTAGCATTTTATTGCATTTTATATGAAAGCCCTTAAGATCTAATGAGGGGAGCATTAACTGTTCTGGTGCACCATCATATATGCCAGAATGTGTTTCATTCAGTAGCATCTCCATCAACATAAATATTTCTACTAATTCTAGGAAGCTTGAATTCCCACATAATGCTGTAACTCAACGCATAACTTTATTACACATCTCCTGAAAAACAAGTAGAGGAATTCTCTGAAACAGGAATAACAGCTGTGCCAATTTGATCATTTTAATGAAGTTAGGTGTTCCTATACAGGAAAGTGAAAGATTACATCTTTTCTAAGGTGCATTATATTTGCAAAGAGGCAGCCCCTATTTAGTGAATATATGTGGTTTGTGTCCCTTGTCACATTGATACCTAAGTATATCTTGGCCTCAGAAAGTTGACTTTTAAAAGATTTTCTAAAAAAAAGAAACAATGTACTAGTTCAAATGCCTTCTCTACATCAAATAACTGAATAGTCATTGGTATTACTTTATTGGAAATGCGATTCATCATACCAGACAGAATATTCACCACCAGGTAACTACTACCTGTGATAATTCCACTTTTTACTTGGCTCATCCCACCAAATGGTCAAGTATCACAGATAATAAGCATGATTCTGGGAACAGCAGGAAGATATCTTTCTGGCTGACACCAATACAGATCAATTTAAAGACAACATACTAAAGATAAGACTGTTTTCTGACATTTAGGACTTCATTATTTGTTTCATTTCCATTCATTTCAGTTTATGACATCAGTCTTTCACTTTACTTTGCAACAACTGCTGTATAGGTAAGGAGACCAATGCCCTTCACAACCAAAGAAACTCCCCAAAAGGATCGCAGGATCCTCAACACAGGGTAAGTTAGCCTTTGTTTTTCCTGATATTCTGGTTAGTGGGTTTCAGCATTCAGTTATTTCTCCGTCAACAGATTACAAAAACTGCGTTGTGTTGTTTAATTCACAATGGCCTCTGTGAAGATCCTTTTTTACAGTTTTTTCAATGTGCTGGATGAATCCACAGATAGCATTTACTTTGGGTAAAGCATTAATATGAATTCTGAACAATATTTACTTTAATTTACTTTAAAAACGTACAAAATTTGGTGATATCAGCCTTGACACACAAACAACTTTGTTCTTTTATCAATGGGATTAACTCTACTTTTAACACACACCAGTTCATATTCAAAAGATGTTTTGGCTTCCTGAAGAAGAATTGGCTTGAAAACAGATGTTCCACAAAGCCGAAACTTAAATGTACTTAAGTAAATGCATCAAAGACTAGTCCTCAACTACTTCTTCTAATTTAAGTTGGGCATTCATTATAATATTTATCTTCTTTTTTGATTGACCACATACTGAATGTTCTTAAACTATGAACTTTTTTTATTTTTTTTATTTTTTATTTATTTATTGATTTACAATTTTATATACAAACAAACGATAAACCGTTGAGCAAGCATAATCATGAATCAAGAAGAGAGAAGAAATAGAGACGAGAGGAAAAAAAAAATCATCAAACTTAAAAGGAGTCGTTAAACATATTCAAAATGTTTCCATACAATGACAACTTATGTTTCAATTTGAAAATCATTTTTTCAGTTCTCGAAAGACAGTGCATCTCCTGAACCCAATCCTCAAAAGAAGGGGGGACTCGGCTTTTCCATCCACGTAGTATTATCCTTTTGGCCACAATGGTAAATCGAAAAAAAACATTTTTTGAGAGCAGAGCTAAGATCAGACAGTCCTGTATCATCACCTAGAATCACAGTCTTGAAATCCAATACACACCGTCCACCAGTAATCTTGTCACACACATCGCAAACATCATTCCAAAAACCTCTGACTCTCACACAGCTCCACAACATGTGTTCCAGAGATCCAACCTCCTGATCACATCCCCAACACACATCACTGTCCGTCATGCCTCTCTTGTGCAATGATTCCGGACACCAGTATACATGATTAAGAATCTTAATTTGCCTAGACCGTTCTCCCAAATTCCGCGAACACAAGGATACATTTCTGCACAAATTCTGCCAACAATCGAAATCAATCTCAGAACCAATCCTTTCACTCCAAGCTTCCCGAAGTCTGTCATTACTCTGAAAGCGTGACACAAACAACTTATACATTTTGCTGGCCAAACCCCTTCCTTTCCATTCAAGTTGCCCAAAAAGATGTTCAAATCTAGGGTTTTTGACCAGTCAAGTTCACACACCGATCTCTTCAAACGTCTGTAAGTGGAGTCCGACAAATTACCAAGACCCCATCTGTCCCTAATCTCAGCAGCAGTTAACCATCTTCCGTCCTTGCCCTAAATCAGAAATCTGTCTAATACCCGCCAGCAACCAATCAGGCCAAAAAATCATTTTTGAGTTATCCCGAATCTTTGGATTCAGCCAAATGGAGGCCCTCTGGCACTTACAGGCGTCATAACCCAACAACGCCAACACCTCACACCAAGAAGTGCGCAAAAAAGCTGTCACCAATAGTTTGTCCCCAGAGCCTTTTGTTTTAGTCGTCAATAAAGCTTCTGGGCCAAGCGGCCCGAAGGCATTCGATTCCGCTACCGCCCAGTGATCTATGAACTTTTAATTCTCTGATATATGGTTGGCAGGAGTGCCATCACTATTGAATTCCTTTCCCATGTTCCCCCATTCACATTGGTGGAATGATTATGATTGAAATAATGTTTGTTATGTATATGTCCCGGGAGGATAGCTTAACGGCAACAACGACACGAAGCAACACAGGTGCGATCCCCGGGTCCGCTCTTAGAAACCTCTGGGTGTTTAAGTGCGTTATAATATAAATACGCAACTAAGACAAAAAAAAACAATTGCACAACTAAAAAAAAAAAAAAGAACAATTCCTGTAACAGCGCCTCGATGCCCGCGGGCTGTGTGAGCGCTTTAAAAATGCTAAATAAAATAAAATAAATATCACCCCATTTTGTTTTGGTTTACTTATGTTGTATGTGCCCTTGTTTTCTAAATTAAGTGTGTACTTATTGATATATTTTTTCTAATAAAATATGCACATATGTCTTTCTGATATTCATTTATGTTTGTTTTTAAACATGATGTGTGCTATAGAAAGGACTCCAACCCATGTAGCAAGACGAAGTTTGCACAACATTTGCACAATATTAACTTTGAACAAGGCAAAAATTCTAGGATGTGTGGAAATATCAGGATCACACAGACATTCTCACACACAGCAGAAGAGAATGTGGTACATTCTCAACAAGTGAATGATTTAGTGACAGCTGATGGATACAGAATCAGTTTGATGTGCAAAGGAGGGATGTAGATCAAAGATAATACCCCGGATTATGACTTTTCTGTCTATGAGAGGTGCCACATTTAGATCACGGAACTAGAGCCTATCAATTCTTGTTCTTTGTGGTGAGCCACACAGGAGGATTTCAGTTGTACCTAGGTATAGGAAGAGCAAGCTCTCTGTCATCCAGGTTTGAATGGCTGAATGAAAAGCAGAACGAATAGGGACCCTTTCTTACTGAATGCCTTCTAGGTGGAGTTGGATTTGGAAATCTGAAAACACCTACAAAATACCACTTTATCAGATGAATTCTACTGCTCATATCACTCGTGCAATCACTTAACCTCTCACCCAAAAATAAGCAGGTAACTCAGTCTTGCAGCATTGATTTCAAATTGCTTGCTCTTGGGTTCTCCCCTCCTAACACCTCATGATTGGAATATGGCTCCACCCTATGCCACTCATAAACCCCCCTCTTTGCAAAATAAGGCAGAGAAAATGACAGAGGTGTGCTGTACAAGACCACATTACAGCACATTACATACTCAGTAAAGGAAGTCATGATTAATACAGAGCTTACTTTCTCAGCAGGTTTAGGGCACTAGAACATATCAGTAGCTTGGCCTCTGAAGTAATGTATGTTTTGATCTGACAGTCTCCCTCTTCTGCTGTTAGTGGGAATGGCTGTAAGCATGTTCCTGGCCAGCTGCTGATAGAACAACTCATTTAATTTTCGGATATGGAGTGGTGGAGCCACATCCACTTAGCAGAAGCTGCTTCCATAATTGATTGTTGCTCCTGTTCCTATTCCAAAGCTGTATAGGAGCAGAGAGAATCACACTGCATAGTTGCAACACCATCCCTACCCTTGTCAGCATAAGATCTGAATGAGCTTAACTGCAACAAAACCGAATCACCAGAATTTCACGAACTTCATCAAGGACGAACGTTGGGCAAAGTTTTGGAAAAGTTGGTCTGAAGGTCATCTATATGGCTTAAAAGTAAAGAAGTTGTTGGAGCTCCGGTTTTAGTCTCAGGCAGCAGTTGGAGCAGAAAGAAGTTATTGCTTCAAGGAGACTTGGGATATTTAAGGAAGCCTTAAGGATACGTAGAATAGTTGTATGGAAAATAGTGAGTTACTGGGACTCAGTTTCAGAGTGCAATGTAGGGTTGCTTTTGCTCTTGCTGCAATGTATCACACTTTCAGTCATTTAGAGTGGGTGAATAACACATGTGCCATTACCAGAGATTTGGAGAGGTAGGCAGGTGACAGGCAGTGTGTTTCTTTGAGTGAGTGGATGAGATATGTGCCATTGGGTGATACCTGGGGAAGTAGCAGGAGAAGCTTGAATCCTGAGTCAAGGGTTTGGAGATGCATACTTGCTTAATTTTGCTGGGAGTGAACAGCGGCAATTTGGGGAGGTGAGTGGCACATCAGTAGGTGTCCTTCTCTTGCAGTGAGTGGAAGAGAAACCTGCCATAGGTTCACACCCAGGAGGAGGAGTGTGAGGAGCTGGGAATCTCGGAGGGCAGCATGTGGGGGAGCCGTGCTCACCTGAATTTGCTGGGAGAGAGCAGCAAAGATTTAGGGAGGTGATGGGTGACACAACAGTGAGTGTCTGTCCTTGAAGCATGTGGATGGGATACATGTCTTTGTGTGACACATGGGTGGAGGAGCAGGCAGGACGAGGGAGCTCGAGGGAGAGCCAAACTCATGTGACTTTGATTAGAGGGCATGCCAGAGATTGAGGGAGGTGGTGAGCCTGCCAGTGTCCTTCTCTTGAAACAAGTGGATAGGATACAGACAATCATGTGAAGATGAGTAGGAGGAAATAGGAGTACCAGATGGCAGATTTTGGAAAGTCACACTCACCTGATTGTGCTGGGAGGGAACAGTTGATATTTCAAGAGGTGGTTGAAACACAATTTGACGTCCTTCCTTTGAAATTAGTGGAAGAGACATGTGATATCTTATGTCACCTGGGAGGAGTGGGAAAAGCCAGCAATGCCTGAAAACAACTTGTGGAAGAGTCATTTGTCACCCGATCTTGCGTGAAGAGAGCAGCAGGGTTGCCAGGGGGCAACATTTGACACACAAGTAAGTGTTTTGCATTGAAGCAAGTCGATGAGACTTGTACCCCAGTGTGACTCTTGCATGGAAGAAGGGAAGAGACAAACATCCCTATGGAAAGCTTGTGGAAGAGACACACTTTCCTGACTTTTGAGGGAGGGAACAGCAGAGCTTAAGTAGGAGAAACACCAGTCAGTGTCCATCCCTTAAATTGAGTAAACAAGACTCATGCTATCGGGTCATGTCTCAGAGGAACACAGGAAGGAGACAGAAGAGCCTAGTTTGTTGGATATAGTTTGTTGGGGCGGCCAGCTTACCTGATTTTGCTGGGAGGGAGCAGATAGATCAGGGAGGCAGCAGCTGACACACCAGTGCCTTCTCCTTGAAGTAAGTGGCTGAGACATATGACATTGGGTCACACATAGGCCGAGCCGCTGAGGAGCTGTGAATCGATGATAACAGTTTGTGGGAAAGGCACGCTCACTCTATTTTGCCTAGAATGAGCAACAGAAAATAGTGGCAGTGGCAGGTGACATATAAGTCAATGGAAACCTCTTGAAGCAAGTGAACGTGTGAGGTTCCATTGGGAGGAGGAGTACCTTGTGGGAGGGGCATTCTTGCCTGATTTGGTTGGGAGGGAGCATCTGAGGCTCAGGGAGGCATTAAGAGACACCCCAGTCAGTGTGTGTCTCTTGCATTCAGTGTATGAGAAATGTGCCATGCAGGGACACCTGCAAGTAACATTAGAAGGAAGCAGGAATCCATGAGGGAAGTTTGAGGGAAGAGACATGCTTTCCAGATTATTCTTGGAGGAAGCAGTTTAGATTGTGGGAGGTAGTGGGTGACACACCTTTGAACACATTTGAAACATGTTTGCATCCAAACTAGCTATAGCCAGAGGCAGGGGATATATGCTGTGTGTGGTCAATTGACTCTAGCACCTGTGCTTTCTGTGTGCACTGTGGAGTATGGATATGCAAGTGGTAAATTGACCTGTCATGAGTCACACAGGTGTCAACAACCTGATACAAGAACTGCATAGATTGCACCATGACAATGAATATACACTGGAACCAAATGAGTTTTCAATTTCAGTTCCTCTGAGCATCTCAGGGCCAGAAAGGGGGTGGGGGTTGTGACGATCTCATCTAATGAAACTAATAACAACAGAGCATGTTCTTGAACAATGGGAAGCAACTTAAAATCCCAGATCCCTATCAACCCCATGAACGATGATCAAGACAAAGATTGCTCCTCATCTGAATCCAGATGGGAACAAACATAGAAGTTGCTGTTGTTAAGAAGTGATACTGAGGTGGATAAAGAGAATGGCACCAGAGATACAGAGGTTGTAGCAATACTTGAAGCTCTGCCCTGTAGGGTATTTTGTATAGATCTGGGGCCTAGCGGTATTTTCTTACCGCCAAAATGAAAATAATTCAGTAATAATCACTCTTTGCATTCAGATTAGATTTGGTATATAGTACTATAGTATACATACATTATTTCAGCACACTGATACATTTAGTGGTATACATTATGTTGGTATGCGCTATTGGTGGTATTTATGGGTGAGCATAAATCCTTTGTTTTATATATGTGACCACAATATCCAGAACCCCTTATTTTTGTTTAGTTTGTTCGTGTGATCACTAGAGAGACCTCAGGCTTACATTTCAGAAACACCACATTTCCAATTGGAGTGCCACCATGGGCTTTTCTCACTGACTTATCTACGACAGCAAGCTATATGTGGTATTTATCACCAACTTATTTACGTTTGGTGAGCTATGTCCAGGGCCTCTCTTCCTGCCGACTCATAGACCTTCGGCAGCCGGCTATTTCATCTTGTTATTATTATGTTCCATTCAGAAAACACACACACACTCATATACTGAATGGATTCATGCACACAGCTACTGCCATGTCTTATCTTTTAGCAACTTTTAAAAATGACAATTGCACTGTGCAAAGATCTTCCCATATTACCAGTGTTATAATGATAGATGCACAAAGGACAAGATAAAATGAAACACACTTCCCGCCTGCTTTCAGATATTTTTTTTTGTATTATAAAACTTGCATTTCAACACGGGCTTACTCTTTTTTTTAACAGAAATAAATGGAAAACTCACAGTAACAACATTATCTGTAACACAATGAAAGGAGAGTGGCGAGGAACAAGAATTCAATTTGCAACATTAACATGTGGTTAAAACACAAGAATCTCCTCTCCTACTCTGACTGAATATTTTCGCACACATACGCACAGCTCCCACACTTCAGCGAGATAATTACCAGGCTTGTTCAGCATGTAACTTCTTTGGCTGGTCGCCTTCTGGAGGGGTTCACCCAGCAAGGACAAGCATTTTCTGTCACTCAAACTGGGACTTGTTGACTGGAAATCCCAGTCTCTGTAGCAGTATTGAATCTGCTTTAGGAATCAGGCATCCCCAGCTATCAACCCAGTCCTTCTCCGAGCTGTGTCAAAATGTCATCTGCCTAGCTTCTTCCCCGAGATTATACAAGAAAACTCTGGTTACCTCCTACCAAAGGATCCTAACCAATAAAATTCTATCATGCCCTATCCACCCTCTGTACACAATAGAAATCTTTTACAGTAAGCAACTGTAACAAAACTGATTTGCTGCTATTCGAATCCTTGCTTCCTGCAAATACTATGGACAAAGCAGCACAGAAAAACCAGAAGAAAAAAAAAAATCTGCACACAGTCTGAAATGAGTTTCAGCCTGCCTCATTTTGCAGTGTAGAACACATTATATTATTAAGAAGTTAGAATCATGTTAGTACGGTTAATTATATTAGTTCATTAATCTTCAAATGTGTCTCTTGCAACATAGGCATTTCAGATGAAAAGAAAAAAAAAATGGTGTGCATTTTGAATATGAAAAATAAAATGCGCTTTTAAATGAGAAAATGGTTTGTTTTTAACCTGTGTAGCCTGTCTTAATTTACATACCCATATGTTGCACTGGCAACACATAGCTTGAAGCAATTGCATCAAACCCATGCAGTGGCGCTGCACTTCAAAAAACATGCTATCCATTGATCCTGTACAGTGGTGCTGCGCTCTGTGCTCCCAAAACACGCTAAACAATCCTACAGCCCCATCTGTATATTGTCTGTTTGGGGAAAAACACCTCCTGCCCCAGATCAAGTACATTAAATAATTTTGTTGCATCCAAAATAACACCAGTAGCCCCATCATGCCCACATGAACACAACGTGGGTGGTGCTAGCCCACCACTATGAAAGTTAAAACAAGTGTCAGAGTAAATAAAAACCAAATCCTGTCACTTGGGCACTCTGCCAAATAAATGTGCTAAGGGAAAGCATGAACCAACTTATGTAACACATCTTTCCTCCCATAGCCCTTAACAGGTAGATCATGGTAATGTTGCCACACCTCAACATTGCCTGCGCCAACTCGCAGGTGCTGACTTTGTTCCTCATTAGGTACAATGCATCTATATGAGAAATAGAGAGATTTAGAGAGAGAGAGAGAGAGAGAGAGAGAGAGGGAGAGGGAGAGAGTGAGAGAGATGGATGGCACTGGTAGCTAGACTACTGGGTCCTATCTGCAAATGGCCAGGCGTCGGAATGCAGGGCTGCAGGTAGTTTTGCCATGTAAGGCCTAATAAGCCTTAAAATAAATAAGAGCCTCTCTTCTAAGCTCTACCATCACCTTCCACTACACACACAGCACCATCCACAGATGGCCACCAAAAGCCTAGCAATTAGCACATCAACATTAACTGAGCCATGACTAAGCTCTCCTCTTTAGCCTTATCAAACTCTCTCACATCAGCGGCTAAACAAACCCAAAGCACTGTAGCCTTATCAGGTCTCATGGTCTTCCCTATGGATAACACAATTCAAAGTTTATCCACCAAACTGATAGAAAGGAGATTGGCACTCAGGGGCCGGGTACCTCTCCCACTGTTCCACTTAATAATCCCACACCCCTTTTTTCTTGCAGTGACCGTGCATCTAAAGACAATATACAAGATGACTTATATTACATTGCATCACATTTATACATTCTTCTGAGGCATCATGCATTGCCATTTGAAGAAGTCAAAAGATCTAGGGAGTACCCCTTCCTTTACAATCAGACAAGTAAGGTATCTCCACCAATCCAAACAGTTCACACTGTAAATACATAAGCTGTATATGTGCTTGGAACTGAGAGAAGGACACCAAACTCTACACTCATACCACAGTGATGTATCACAGTGATACCCCAGCATGACAGGTCAGTGTTATGGAAGTGTTTTAGCATGGTCAACAAAATCACAGGCCCCATGACACACAGTGCCTGCTCGGTACTACTCTAGCAATAATGTTGGAAATAGATATTTTGCGCTACTTATATGTGGAAAGTGCTGCATTATGGTGCCTTTAAGGAAAATTCAATCTCTGATGGAAAGTTCCCAGGCAACATTGTTTCTCTCACAATGCAGTACCAGAATTAAAGAACACAGTTATGGCTATAGTGGCTGGCCATCACAACACACTAGGGAGCCTTTCCTTCCTCCAATAACCAAAAGTATTTCAAAGGGGAAGAGGGTGTATGCCATTCAGAACCAGGCAATGCTGTGCATGCAAGTTTTTAGGGCAAAAGCCACTGGAGAGATGACATTTGGCAGATGCTGGAGGAGGTGAAAACACATTGGTAAATGCCTCATATTTTGAATGTGGTCTTTGTGGCAGCTGGCCATTGATCAAATGTCCTTGATGGCTTACAAAATGGCAAGACAATGCCTATCCTCTGCTCTGTAAATGCACTTCACCTTATGGCCACATGCTTATCAGCAAGTGTGAGCCTGTGAAAGAAATGGCCACTGTGGCCCAGTAGATCAGCTCCCCTTTCATGGCCTTAAAATGCAAAACATCTTCAGTGTCAAATGCAATTGTGCCACAAGTTGCAAATGCACAATCTGAAGACCTCAGTGTCCAACCGCTGGAACTCTGCTTTACACATGGTGGGCAGGCTATGTGAGCAGTGCAATACCATTACGGATTACTGCAACACTTACAGCAGAGGTCTAGGTGGGGCATTGGTCACACCTTGTCAGTGGCAGCTGCATTATAAGGTCTGCTTGTCGCTGCAGCCCTTCAAGAAGGCCACCAAGCAGATTAACTATCACAACTCATGTCTGAATGAGTTTCTCCCTCTGATGTATGTATGTGAGCTTACCCTGACCAATATGGCAAAAGCCCATGCCATGACAAGTGATTCCAATGGGACAAGGATGATGAGCTAGCTGCTTTCCATCTTACGTGGTGATCCACAAGTAGTTGGATTTTAAAACTGAGTGCATGCTGGCTTGTTTTGTGCACCAATGTTTCCTAGGGAAATTGGTTGCGCACCATCTCCATGTATTAGGGGAGGAGGACTCACAGTTGCAGCATGCATCAAAAAGAGGAAACACTGCAACATCAATTGGAACAAGAATGCAGGTAGCCAAAAGAAAAACAACCAGTCCAAATGGTTGCCAAATACGGTTTCGGATGAAATGTCTGAATAAAAATTACTGACCCCACCAAAAGACCTAAAACACACACCACTACCAAAAGTTCAAACTTTTCATGTTATGTGTTTAGGTGTTTCGCTGGGGTCGGTATGGGTCTGGGGTGGTGTCCCCCGCAAAAGCCCGCTCACACCCTTTGGTATTCAGAAGTAAGTGTTGACAATAGGTTTATTGGCATAGTCCTTTTGTTTGAATGAAACTTGACTTGGACTGCGTTATCGTTATTATTGTTTGGTGGTCGTAGCTTGCTCCCATCCTCAGATTTAGGTTTGTATAGGAATTCAATCAACCCATTCGAAGTTCAATAAACACCCTTGAATTATGATTACTTGTGTCTGTTGAACTGTGATCACTTGTGCCACTTTTTCATACCATGCCTTCCTTTCATGTGGTGTCAGAGTGGCAAATGACAAACATTAAAAACCCATGCTGATAATCAGCATACCACCATAAGGAGAAAATAGGACTATTGAACTCCTTGAGTCTGATAGAATATACAACATAAAAGAGACCTTGTTCTCCCATCTTCAAATCCTAATTGGCAACAAAAAAAGAAAAAAAGGCCTGGGGCTGCCGGCATATCAAGTTTATGGACAATAGCAGCAATAATGCGAGATACATCAATGCCATCTGCTGAAAGCTTTGTGAGCACAGTTTATGAGGAGGAAAATCTGTGGGACAGCCTCCTCAGTCATTTGGCCATCTTGACTACAGATGGACCATCAGCTACACAGATGCTTTATTCCTATCTACTGGACACTTCACCCCTAAGAAGGGAAGATTGCCTTTTATAGTATTGGAACAGCAAGAGGTCTACCTAGCCAGTGACCCCTCTGCAAGTTGTTGTCAAATCATTTGTCTGTGTAGTTTAAAATGAAGCCATTTTGGAAACACCTAATTTGAGTTCTAAAATATATGTCTCACTCAACCCGCTCCACCACCTACTTCCACTCACCCCTCCTCACTATTCAGGGGACACCCCTGGGACCGCTTTGTTGGGAGGCAGATGAATAAGTCATCCATGGCTTCTGCCCCACCCCCAGTCCAATACCACATAGGTGAGAAACGTTACTCACTAAGACAACCGTACCACCTTTATCCTAGTCAGGTACAACAAGACATAGATACAATCTAAGATGAAGATAGTGAAAGCCGTTGAGCAAACGTTGCAACATTATTAGGTGCACGCACTAGACACAAAGTAGATATGCACTCCACATGAAGAACACATACACAGGTCAAATATGCATTTATACATAAAAAATATTAACATAGCAACCATATTATTATTATTATTATTATTATTATTATTATAAGACATGAAGAACATTAACATAAACAATGTATATGCTGAATGCAACCTGAACGACACACAAGTGTAGCTAACTAACATAGAAACCAGAGTGTAACAAGGCAGCCTTCTCCTCCTTTAAAATGGACGCTGCAGTATGCTTTTAAATAGGCCAGGCCTCAAGACTTTGAAAGACCTCAAAATGCTGAATACACATAAATACAGGGCTGTGCAGAGCTCAGGCGGTAGCTAGCAATTAGAGCAACGGTTACAGTAAGATAGTGAGGGTAAAAACAGCAGAACAAAGGCACGAGATAGCAGTTCCCGGACACAAGCAGGAAACTCCCAACAATATTAAAAAGTGTATATTAATACAGCCGTCCCTTGTTTGCCAGGTGCACTAGAATAGTAAACCAACAAGCTCCATGAAGACTAGCTCAAGTGTATCCCTAGAGGCAACAGAAAACACAGCACACACCTTATCATTAACTAAAAATCCCAATAAATAGGAGTTTATTCCACTTCATGCGTGGTCCCCTAATACGTGATTTCTGATTGGAAATCACTGATTATTCATTAGGAGCCAACTGATAAGGACACCTGTGGTACTCTCTAAAAGCACACATGGACACTACCTGCAACACAAAGCCGAATAAAAAGAGATCTTCTCGGCTCAGGTCCAGGAATGAGGGATGGTATCTTCTTTGATGTATAGAAGATATTCCATGGACCTCTCTCCCCTACTAACTGTCTGGCACATATCTTGACAACCTGTCAAATTCTCAAGATTGGTTAACAAGAAGCCAACCAATCAAATCCTTTAACTGTCATGCCACCCACCACATAGTATGGCAGCCAATTGTTTTCCCTAGAAATAATGTACTTTCATTGTTATAAATACTGGGGTGGTCTCAGGAGTAGCCATCAGATTTAGTTAACCCAATCAAATATTTAACCTATATACAATCTATATGTAGTCACTCTCAGTAACCTAGCCACATTCCCCATAGGTTTCTGTAACCATGATTACTTTATGATGTCTTTTATGATGCATTTCAATTATTGTATCCATTGTTTTGTATACAGAGATCTGACAGAAACAAGATTCAAATACATTTATGCTGTCCCTGCTTTATTTTGATGGTAATAAAGCTGAACTTTTCTTTGCACTTTGTCTACTTACACATTGGGTTTCGTCTGGATTGATTTCAGTACCTCTGGCATACTGGGGACTTTTGGGCTGCTTAACAACTTCCTAATCCATGACCCCCCATCACACTCTTTCCCTTGTCCCCAACTCCAGCTTTCCCTTTTCTTGGCGACTCTCTTAGAATGCCCAGCACTCCTTCCCTCCTCTCACCCCCTTGCCCCTCTCATGGCCACATCTACCTCCAAAGATATTTGCCCGCCTCCCTTACCCACTCTTCCCTTCCCACACTTACTGTTTCTCTCAAACCCGCTGTTGCATTCTTCTTTTTAATAATGACTGTTTTCCACACATTATGTGCATAAAGTTCAGTTGAGAAATAAGAAAGGACATTGTTGAATTGCTAAGGAGCCCCTCTGCCCTTGTGGGATCCAAAGAGTTTTTAAGTAGAGCAAGTGCTATTGCCTCTAACTGCAGGCACTGTTTTGCAGTGCTGTATGTTAAATAATTAACATTAGTTCATATGAACAGTCACATCAATGCAGAAGACTATGAAACAACATCTATCCATAGCCAAAACACCAGCTTGGATGATGATCATAATTTGTGACTAATCACATATAGACACAGTTGGGTTATTTTGTGTTGCATGTGGTTGGGAAATTGATAACTGTATTAGTGACTGTGACAAAAGACCCTCACCAATTGCTATCCGTAACAATAAACAGCAAGTAACATTTTAGAATCCTGATCTCACAAATGTCATCTTCTTTCACAAAACACATCCACATCCTAAAGTTTTCAGATCATTCGTAAAGTACAGCTTCCCACTTCAGCTTTATGTTATCCATAGGGTGCAACCACCTCTTAAAGAACTTGGGTGTTTTTACAGGCCACACCCACACACTAAGGTTCTCAGGTTCTCTCAAAAGGTGTAGACAAATCTTGAGTTTTCAATGGCCACAGCATGCCGATCCCATAGCACAGCCGGTAGAGTGCTCCCTTTTGCATCTGTGGAGAGCCTGCTGACGCAGGTTCGAATCCTGGCAGCGCCAAACTCAGCCTTTCATCCTTCTGGGCGTCATAAATGAGCACCACACACTGTGGGTAATAATAAGCAGCGCTCAGATACCTGAGGGTTTGTAGCACTATATAAATGCTAAATTATTATTATTATTACACATTAAAGTTCACACGTCTCTTCCAGAGGACAGAGCTACCCTACTGTTCTGCCACAGTAAGTCAGGCTCTTTCACAGGAGACACACCCACCAATTAAAGCATTTAAACTTCTCAAGCCTTCCCACAGAAAATGTGCTAAGCTTCTTCAGCCCGCTTACATTATTATTTCACTTGAAAATGTGGGGGAGTACCATTGTTTTGCAGGTCCCTCCCCCATGACTTCCTCCTTCATTCATCTGTCTACAATACCATAGAGGAAGGGAGGGTGGTGGAACTTCAAATGCTTCCACAAGCTTCCTACATAATAAACCTTCTAGGTCCCCACAATATGCATGAGGTAGTTCAGGTGGAACAACCAAAAGAAAGTGTGCCTCAAGTGGCACACCACCCTTAACTGCTGGTGGGGTCGATGTTGGAAAATAGGACGCTTTTGGCCACAGTTGCATGTGCCGGATCTGTGTGAAAAGACCAAATAAAAATGCCTGCATCCCAAAAGCATTTTATATGCGGACAAATGGGGCTGGGCTTTTGGCTTCAGTCTTTTTGCCCTCTGTCTTTTTGGGTGTTTTCGCATGTGCCACTGAGGGGGATTGGACAGGCTGAATTAGTGTGCGGGTTTGGCCATGGCTTAGCTGATGTTACTGTCATGACTGGGATTTGAGATGCACACCTTGCACACACCTATACCCCTTAATAACAGCAACATAATGAATGCAGATGGACCACCTTAGTGTGTGGATGGAGGTGGATTCAGCAACAAACATGGCCACCAAGAAAAGGGCAAAATCATGTGACAGCACAAAATCCTTTGAGAATGCCCAAGTCACGTGCTCCATCTTGGATGAGTAGGGCTATATAAGCGCCGCTCATACCCAAGCATGTGCTCAGTATTTTGAATGTCAATGCTGCACCAGCTCCTGAGAGTGGTTCTGGCTCCATTGGCCTCCTATCTACAGAGCAATACTTACCATTGAATTCTCGCTTCCTCGCACACTGATCCCGGACCTGCTGCTGATGCCTGAAAGAAGAGAATTAACATAATGATATGGCTCACATGGGGAACATCGTGCTAGGTTCAGAGAAAACTTACCTTTTTGTTATCAGCATATGGAACTTCATCCCGACCTTCTGGAATCCTTGCCGGTGCACTTTACAACAGCAATCTGCAAGATGAAACAAGACTATCCATTAAGAACTTGCAAACACACAGGATTGAGTCACAAGCCTTATGTAAAGGATACAGCAAACAGCAAAGCTCAAGTAAGTCATAGAGAAATCTTAAATAGAACTAGATAACTTTTTGGGACATTGTGAACATTCAATTGAACATTTCCACAGAAGGAAGCTCACTACAGCTGAACTGGGTCGTTGTTCCAGTGACACAACTCCACAATATAGCTTCAGAATACCAACCACCATGGATGCGGTAAGCCAACCAACCATGGGAATTGCATACAGAGGGTTGCGGGAATCACAGGCCAGGTCATTGACAAATCTTGCTTGTCTTGACGGGCAGCAAAACAAAACAGGTGATGACTGGAAGGTTTAGAATTGCTCTCGGCAAACCTTCAGACGAATGTTCATCACCTGCATAGCCATTACAAAAGAGGAAAGACCATATGAAAATCAGGCTTGGTTCCAACCCAAACGGGGCCGTTCAGCCCATAATGCTTGATCACATCCCTTCATCAAAAGACCACAAGCATACCCAGACATGTTTCGGTCTCATGAGGAGTAGCTTGGATCTCTAGGCCCAGCAGGCACGGGGCCCATGTCTGCGCATCCTCGTCCTACTCGGGGTGACTACAGCAAAACAAAAGATCTGACGGCTGGAAGGTATAGAATTAATCTTAATCTCTGGCATTGCTCTGCGCAACCCTCCAGAATTTCGTTCTTCATCTTCTAAGCCATTACAAAAGGGGAAAGACCGTAGGAAAATCAGGCTTTGCCCCACCCCAAAAAGGTCAGTCCAGCCCAAACTACTTGGTCACATCCATTTTAGCCCACAAGCATCCTCAGACATGTTTATGCCTTCTAGGGACCCATCAGTGAGGACTAGCTTTTGTCTCTAGGCCCATCAGGCACAGGCTCCCGGTCTGGGCATGCCGGTGGCACACAGAGAAACTACAGCAAAACATAAGAGGTGATGGCTGGAAGGTTTAGAATTAATCTTAACCTCTGGTATTGCTCTGGGCACAAATTCAGACCATCATTTTTGAACTGCCAAGCCATTACAAAAGGGGAAAAACAATATGCATATCAGGCTTGGTCCCACCCAAAAAGGGGCAGTACAGTCCTAACTATTTGCTCACATCACTTCTGCACTAGACCACAAGCATCCACAAACATGATTCGGCCTTATAGGGCCTCATCAGTGAGGAGTAGCTTGGGCTTCTATGCCCAGCAGGCACGGGACCCAGGTCTGGTCATACCTGACCCACTCGGGGTAACTATAACAATACAAAAGAGGTGAAGACTGGAAGGTTTAGAATTGATCTTAACCTCTGGGCAACCCTCAAGACCATCGTTCATTGCCTGCTAAGCCATTACAGGGCAGGCCAATACATCCCTGCTAGGCGCAGTGCCCAGAGAGAACACAGCATTCACACATGCTTCCCATCCCTTTCACTCCGACAATGCTGGACCACCCACGAGTGTTAAATGTGGTCTGTGTGAGAGTGGTGTAGGTATTCAGTCGAGGTTCTCCCTGCGTCCCCACAACACCCAGACAGGTGAGACTTACAGTTTACAGTTACTGAACCCTGCTCCTGGGATGTACGAGGAACCTCCTCTTCCCACCATTGGTGGGGCTGTGGTGGATGCATGGTTGCTGGCCTTTCAGGACATGAGCACCTGGTGCTCGCTCCTATGCCACAAGCATGTGTAGTTCTTTCATTCCAAGTGCACTTCCCCCTTTCTGCTTGACTTTAGACCCCACTTCAGCAAATTACCACAGCCGTCCACCATGCAGAAGACCTAAGGCTTCTCCCCCCGATGTGCTTCACCGGTGGTGTTGAAAAATAATTCCACATCCAGGATGTTTAGTGGTTTGAGATCATCCCTCCATGGGAATCTCCTGACTTTCTCCCTTCACCTTTCCTTCCTCCTTCACCTCAAGTAAGTCAAATGATGTGTGTAGCACCTCAAAAGGTTAATCCTCCACCTGAACCTCCTCATGAGATTTTGCCCCTCATCTGAAGCTGCATCCTTGCACTCCTAACTGAAGACAACGTGCTACTTTCTGCCCCCACCCATTCAGGACTCTTTCAAACATCTCCTTCAGGGTGTTTCCTCTGACCACCCTTGCCCCCAACAGTATGGTAATTTCTTTATGCTCTTCTGATGTCTACGTGAGAGTTTCCAGATAAGTCCATGACTCCCCTGCTTCAGTTTGGAATTTCATGTGAGGCCCTCCATCCCCTGCCTCTGTGTTTGTCAACACTGGGACCTTCTCCAATGGCCATGCCACCTCTCTTACTACTGAGGCATCTCCCCCACAATCTTGGAGGATCAATGGTATTTTGTGTCCCAGGCCATGAACAGTCAGCTTCCAGCACAAGGACTCTGCTCTCTTCAGCTATCATTGGGAAATCCTCCGTCTCTTGCAATTAGAAATTTGTCTTCCCCACACCTCCTACTCAGTCTTTCTCCTCTTACCCTCCCAGCATCACAGGTACACAATGGGCCTCATTACGGTTCCGGCGGTAACCCTGCCAGTGCTACCAGTGGGTTGCCGCCACACCCGCAATATTTTACCAGTGCCTGACCTCCCGGTGCCACCGCTTCATTATGAGTCCAGCAGGCCAGGAAGTCAGGCGCCGGCAAATTATAAGTCCCCATTCCCATAGATTCCAATGGGACTCTATGGGAGTGGGGAAACAGAAGCACCGGCACTGTCAGCAAGGTCGGGCACAGCAGCCAAGGCAGGCAGACTCGGAGTTAGATGATCTGGAAACAAGGGTACTGGTGTATTTACGGGTACCCTTGTTTCCGGACCAGCAAACTCGTAATGAATCCCATATTACTTCCACAAATGGCTACCCTGATAACTGTGTATGTATACTCTCACAGCTGATCAACCCAAGAATTCAAACATATGTACCCTAAGAACCCATCAGCACAACCCCAAGTTTCTCAACTAGACAATCATATTCCTACTATTCCTAAAACTATAACTAGAATTGAAATATTACTCAGTACTAATACAATACTATCTCTACTACAATTCAAAGTATTGTTTGCTTTATTTAATGTATTTTTGGGATTTAAATAGGTGTGTGAACGGTTTGGCCTTTTAACTTTTATGGAGGAACTCAAAATGAGAAACAAATAACAGGAAAATGCACACATTTGTTCCTATTTTTATGAAGGGAAATTAACCCAGGACACCATTACAAACTGAACAAACAGGTAGACAATAAGTGTTCAAAAAGGCACTAAAAAGCAATAAACTACATAGAGGACCAACAACAAATGGATAACATTTCTCCAAACCCATTGTCTCCAAAATGTACCAACCACCCTCCAAGAGTAAGCCTGCCCTGTGTAACACGTTCCTCACAGTCTGGTAAAACCTACAAAGGAACAGGTTGAATGCTTGGTTTTATCGACTGAATACATACTCCCCTTAGGAGATATGTGTCTCAGATTGCCTGCATGAACTTGCAGAAATTGAACTTATCAGCCGAGAGGGCTATGTTTGTGAGACAAATCTGATGAATAAATCAATTTTTCGACATGAGATCTGCTGCCCCGTGATTTGACAAGGAAACATCTCTTGAGACGCAGAAGCCTGCCACAAGTTAATTTGAGATTCACCAGCACCCTAAAATATGTTGTGTTCTTGCTGTAGGAACAAATGTTCTCCTGTAAGATTTTCACACTATCCAGGCTCCATTTTGGAGAGCTCATCCAGGCCTTGTAAACATATAAAAGAAGTAAACAGTTCATACATATGTGGTGTCATAAAAAGATGTGGAACATGTGAAATGTGGGCCCAATTGAGTCAAAAGTCCTTTGTCAGGAAAGTGCACGAGTATTGATTTAAATACTGCAGAAAAATAATAAATCATAATTCATGATGTGATATATTCTGAAAGGCTCTATGTGAATATTTAGAAAGGGTATGATTTGAAAATCCGGGTTGTGCCCCTCCATTTGATTGACCCTTTTTATGAATATCTGCTTTACTCCTATTTTCCCAAATTGGGGAGGGGGTGTTCCACTCTATCCACAACTCCTCGCCTCAACCCATCCTTTCCTTCCCCATGCTTCCCCTGCCCAGCCCATGCTTGTCACTCAATATTTCACCTTTTTTTGTTATTTTTAAGCTCCTTCCAAAAATCACCACAGATCCCCTTTATCTGCCATATTTTGAAATATGTGTTTGCAATGGTCCTTTTTGCAATGCTTTTTGTGAAATGAACATTGCACACAGTATTGAAGATTGTAAATGATATTAACATTATTGTGAAATTAGAACAGTGCATTGCTTTGGTCCAGGCTTTGTCTAGGACCTTAGACATTCCAAATTGTTCTGGAAAGTAGAAGCATTGCTTGTTAGGTTTTAGCAAGTATGAAGCTCTTATTTGTTTCTCCTTTTCAGAAGCTAACTGAAAACAGCCTATGCTAATTCAAAAACATCAATTTTAATTGGCATTTTGAACTGCAGTTTTGGAGGATTTCTGTGGGAAAAATGTCCAGTGGAGCATAGATAAACAAAATAACCTTATTCCACACCCAGCCCTCCAATTCGCATACTAGGCTACCCGAAAAAACTTTACGAAAACAACAACAGTGGGTTAAAATTGGCTCAACATATAGGCCTCACATAAGCAACTGAGTGTAAGTATTCAACTTAGCTTACAAAATTAATTTACAGAATTTTGTATTAACCTATTAGAGACTGACCAGCATTCTTTATTGTGAGGTAAATGACACCCCCACGTTAGTGGTCCAGAACCCCCTGCACCCCTTATACATGATCTCTCCCAATCAATAAACAAGCCACACAGATTTCCAACAGCCAAAGCCTTTGCACTGCATCTCGCCTACCCATGATACCAAGCAGAATCACTTGCCTCAAACGGCGCACATGTGCACCCGTAGCAGTCACTCCAATGGCTATACAACCACTTGCCCTCAACCAAAACAAGGCTCTAGACTTACCATCACACAGAGCCTTAAGACTAGCCCTGCTGCCACCAGCATCCTCTCCAAAAAGACTGCATTGTAACTCAGTAATGACTCCAGGCCTATTTAGACATCATCCCTATGCACCTGCACACCGAGCCTTACCCTTGCATAGGAATATGGCTTACACCAGTTCACTCTCAATAAGTGATGTCACCCATCAAGATACACCGTTAACCTCCTTGCACTGCCTCCTGAGTAGCACTACCATGACAAAGTAACCTATCGCCCTTAAAATGTGCGCTTTGTGTAGGTTGTTTCAAATGACTCCAATGATGCAAGAAATAGCTTCAACAGTAGAGTAGCGGCTATGTGTTGAACTTTCATTTCTAAAAATGTCTGTAGATTCAAATCCACACAGTTTACTTTCGGCAATGTTAATCTGAAATGTAGTAGCTGTTGCAAGTGGAAATGAACAATGTTCTCAAAATACACAGGAGGATAGTCAATAATTTGTAATTAATGTCTTTGAGATGTTAGTGAAAGAAACTGTTATTTTAGAAAGGTATGTTGGAATTAGTTACGAGTGAAATCATATGTGTTCAAAATGTAATAAATGGTATTCTACTCCAGATCTTTATGAAAGATGTGTGTATCTACATGTGCCTGATCAGAAAAGTGTAACATTTTCGGATCTTGTAACTAAAGCATTCCATGACATGCAATGCAGACTGTTGTAGTAATTTGCAATCAACACTGCAAAATCTAGTTTTTAATAAGTATCTATTGCTTATGTTTCAAAGATACAATGTAGATGTAGGAACATTTACACGTCACTAATGAATTGTGTAAATAGTCAAGTTTCTGTTAGTAAGAAAACTTTTAAAACGTGTGCAATTATTTTTCTTGAGGGGACGGACATCCATTGAACCTGGACATTTCACAACATGGGTGCATACAGAAGTAGATTGGCTTGTTTGTAATGCCTCTATAGTCACACACCAAGCAAGATTGGCAAAGGGTTTAAAGAATGCTTACTTAATGTTGTTTGAATCAAAGTTTTAAAATATATGTGTAATATTCTTTGTGAATATAAACATGCAAAATAAAAATGAGAAATCAAAAAATAGGCTAATAAGCGGTTTATGTAAAGTAGGACATGGTTTGTTACTAGGATTTGTTTTAGAAACAGTACAAAATACATGTAAAGGTAGTATTGTGAAGATTATATAATTTAGAAGAGAAAATAGCATTCTGCAATCTTCTAATTCTGTTTTATTATGTAAAACACTGTGGCCCTCATTACTGGTCCAGCGGTAACCGTGCCAGTAAAAACAGCAGGTAGCCTCCGGACCCGTAATGATTTACCCCTGCCTGACTTGCCAGAAACACTGGGGCATTACAACCCCAGCGTTCCGTTAAGTCAGGCACCGGTAAAATGTTGATCCCCATTCCCATAGAGTCCCAAAGGACTCTATGGGAGTGGGGACCACGGAAGCACTGGCACCATTGATAACGGTGCCGGTGCTTCCGTGAAAGACTGCAGGCGGGTGCCATTCTGCCTGCCAGGTCTGACCCTGGCGGGCGGTACGGCACCCGCCCGCAGTCTCGTAGTTTTCTATGTCGTAAGCTTACCAGCACCGTTGTTTCCGGACCGGCAAACTTGTAATGAGTACCTGTATATTTTAATATGTACAAGTGTTCCCTATAATGTGCAAGGTTACATAAATGGTTCCATGTACATTATTTTAAGTGTGTGGGAGTGAAGAAGCTGATGACTGTTTATATATAAAACAAGTAAACAATAGGTTGTAGATACAAACACATACAGTGCAATTGAAATACAAAATCAAAATAAATAACTGAAAAGGTAACTTTGTTAATTGTATAATTATGTTTTATGTACAGTGTGGAGTTTTTAGAAAAAGTTAGACAGTATATTCAGTCATTAAACTGTCCATATTCTCTAATTTTGTATGGTAGGTTTAAGATAATTGTGATTAGCTTCTAAAGTGTGCATGAAGCCAGAAAAAGGATGCACACCAAATTATGAAAGAAGTTATGAAATTGGAATTTAGATATATTTTTTATAATTTAGAATACATTTTAAATAGAAAAAATAGCTATTACACACTGAGTAGCAGTATCAGTGGTAACAGAAGTTTAAGTAATATGATGTGTATGATATGAAATGTTATTATGAACTTATCAAGTATGGAGATGCCCAAACAAAGGACGCACACAGATGTTATGAGGAGAAGTATGGAAATAAAATGGGTTATGCCATTAGTGTATTTTTTGATAAGTGTTAATGGGGCCGATTCATGGAACAAATGTGCGCCGAAAATCGTGCCGCAAGCGTAAAAAAGCAAGCGCACGCACGTGCGTGCGATTCATGGAAGGGCATGCGCGAGTTTTCCCTGGGATGTGCGCCAAATCCGTGCGTGGTGCAAACGGGTGCACGCATCATTGCAACATCCAGAACGCCATGCGCAATGCGCACAGCGAAAGCGCACAATGATAGCGCGCACACCAAAAAGGGGGCGGAACACGGGTCGGAACGCGTGGAATGGGGAACAACGCATGAAAATAAGGGCGTAACTGGGGATTTACTGCTGGGAAGTACACGGAACGCCCACACGCACACACTTATTCATGGAATAGAATAGGAGAATCCCACGCACGGCCAAAGACACGCACATGCCTAAACACATCAGCCACATGAAGGCAGGCGGTAGCGTCCTTGCGCATTACAA
The DNA here is from genome assembly GCF_040938575.1 of Ambystoma mexicanum. Classification (NCBI taxonomy): domain Eukaryota; kingdom Metazoa; phylum Chordata; class Amphibia; order Caudata; family Ambystomatidae; genus Ambystoma; species Ambystoma mexicanum. The sequence goes on from NC_090921.1 coordinate 1,438,688,319, forward strand.
AGGTGTGCGCAAACAACAAACACGTATATACAGCTACGATGAATGTCCCATTATGTGTCCCCCTAGGAGAAATGATGTGTCACGCAATGCACAGGCATCCCATAAAAGCAAGAAAAAGAGATTAGTGACCCCTGTAGCCCACGTGCGTGTAAAATAACACACACAGTACGCTGTGGCAGCCAGGAACCCAAAAAATATGTACGTGATCAACACGCAGGCTAGTATGGCTGGAAACAAAGGGGTACGCGACAAACAGGGACACCCGCAGTGGGAAAAATAGCATGTGCGACTCACCATCTGCCTTGCGTGTAGAAGAAGAACGCGTAGCCAACACCCACGCCAAAAGAAGAAGTAGACACTGTAGCCGCTGTGAAGTAATCGCGTGTGAACCCCAACACCTGGAAAACACATGCACCGCTTTGCACGAAAAGCACGTACAGAGTGAGGGAAAACCACATGGGACCTTCAACCCGTGCCAAGGGAACACCCGCACATGTCACTTCCTTCCTCGAATTACACGCTGATCTGCAGTTTTTTCATGTGCCAAATCACTCCGTATCAAGCTGGCCATGCGACAAGACACAGAAGACCATGCTCCTGCCCAGAAAAGCCGAATTACTGCCCCCCAGAGCCCCGAGCAGCCTCCCAAGAGCCAACTGCTGCTGCCTGCTGCCACCGTGCTCTGCCATTTGGTGCCTGCACATCTAGCATCTGCAGGGGTCCAGTTGCTGTGACCACCCCTGCTGGAACAGAAGACTCCCGACTGGTGTTCCATCAATCCACAGCCCAGCCCCAGGACCCAGGTGCCCACCCACACCTGCCTCGGGGGTTGCCATGTCCAGCACAACACCTTCCGGCACCAGTGGCAACCCCCCAGCACAGAAGCAGAGGGATAAAAGCTTCAGTGAAAAGGAAGTTGGTATCCTGGTGGAGCAAGTTCTGGGGCATTATGATGCCCTCTTCACACTATCGCGCCCCAACAATGAAGGGCGGAAGAGGATCTGGAAGGACATAGTGGGTGCCATCAATGCAGAGGGGGTGGCACCCCGTGACATGAAACACGTCCAAAAGCGCTGGGAGGACTACAAGTCCAGGACCCTCAAGAAGACCCAGCGCCTCTTGCAGGCCGCAGATGCAGTGGGGCGCCAGGCCCCGCTTACCAACCAGCAGATGAGGGTCCTGGAGCGCATTCGCCCAGTGCTTCACCACCAGATCCTCAGGATGCAGGCCTGTCTGGAGTCGAGCGGTAAGTGCCCATGCATTCACGTTTAAAACAGTGCATGTTGCAGTGTGCTGGTAGTCAGCTACTTGGTTGCATGTGTGGCATGGGTCATGTAGGATGTGTGTGTGCAGGGACATGATGGTGCTGCATGTGAGTCCAGTCAGGCGTGACCCACATGGATGGTGTATGTGTTACAATGCATCATGCGGAGGAGCACGCGGAATGCACACATGTATGCATGCCAGTGTATGTACATTGACATGTTTGGGGTGTGAAAGATGTGCACTGCCGTCATGGACATGCATGATGTACATGTCTGAGTAGTGTGTGCGCCATGGATGCATGACACATGTCCGCGACGATGTGGTGAATCACTGATACAGCCTACTCATCCTTGTATGCACTGTGTCTGTGGGCTACAGGGCCAGATACATGACCCTCCGGTGATGCATGTGCATGTGATCAGCATGTCCCATGATACATGTGAGTTTCAGCCCACCATTGGATGTATCTACGGTACGGTGGACATGGATGCAAATGTTTTGTTGAGAGACATGATGGAAGTGACGTTTGAAAGTGCCACTCATGTGCTATTGCTTTCTGTCTAAGGGACTTTTGTACTGTACCCTGATGCTTGTGTTCAATGTCTCCCTTTACACAGCGGCGAGTGAAGAAGAGGGCTTAGACGGTGCTGTGGAGCAAAGCAGCAAGGATGCCTCCACCGGCCGGCGACGCAAGGCCCAGTCACCCTCCCAGGAAATTCCATTATCCGGGAGCGAGGGGACTGATGCCGCGTCTGCCACTACAGCTGCAGTGGAAGGGGTGGATGAGCCCCCACAGGGGCTTGCAATGGTGGAAGACTGTGGGGAGCTATCCAGGTTGGTGGTGTCTATAGAGGAGGAGGAGGCTGCTACAGAGCCGCACATGGGGCCTGGTGGGGGTGGTACCACTGGTGCAAGTGGTGCAGTCCAGGGGCAGGAGGCAGCACAGGTCACCGCAGAGGTGCCTGTGCATGCCTCTGTCCCTGACACTGTAACTGCATCACCATGCACCAGCAGGGATGCCCCGTCCCAGGCCTGTCTGCAGGTAGGGGGGAGGTCCATGTCATCTGGCACTCCTCTACCTCCAGATGAGGTGACCCATGACCGGATGGAGTCCGTCCTGATTGATGTTGCATTGCGCACATGTGACATTCATGATGACGTGCGTGCTTCCTGGGGGGACCACGCACGTCATCACGAAGAGCTGTGTGCCAACGTGACCCAGTTGGGAGGGTCAATGGTCAGGGGTTTCCTCCATGTGTCGGCCAGTCGTGCGGCCTTCTTCTCATCTGTGCACACTATACGCCGGTCATGCTCGTGCCGTCTTCCGGCCCAGATGCCACCAGGGCCCCATGTGGATCTGCCCCAACCAACACAGCCAGCCAGGTGGAGATCCCATCCCTGCTGCAGTCGGGAGTCGGAGGTCCAGCAGGGGTGGCCACCCCACCAACTGGACCCCAGCGGATGGAGGATGTGCCAGCATCATCGGGCAGGGCACGTGCACGATGGCACCGGGGGATTCCATCAGCCCAGATGCCGTTGTGGTGGCAGAGGCAGTTGCGTCGGAGGCAGCAACAGGCTCAGCATGGGAGGCATCATGGTTCGGGGCCATCAACAACCCGGGGGCAGGCATCGGCCAAGTGACAGGAGGACCCCAGACTGGGAGTGTCTTCCTTGTGGCAGCAGTTGGGCCGGCAAATAGATGCGGAGAGGCGGCAGGCGGAGAGGGCATGGCTCAGTATGGTCAGGACAGAGAACTCCATGCACCGGGCTTAGAGGCGGGTGGCAGGCCTTGAGGAAACTTGCAGGGAGTTGAGGGATTCCATGGCTGCATCCCTGCGAGACCTCGAGTCCAGGGAACAGGCCCACCGCCGGAACATCGACATGGAGTTCAATGATGCCCTGGGCCGGAACATCAAACAGTGAGCCATGGGACTAGCCCGCCGCCTTTATAAATAGTTATGTAATTGTAGGTTAACCTATATTTATTTTTTCCTTTGGGGCGCATGGACTGTGCCCCGCCTTTTTGTTAATAGTTATTCATTAGGTAGGTTTTTTCTTAGGTTTCCTTTGGATTGTTGGGCACATGGGCTCTTGATGTTTACATTGTATATAGTTATGGACCTGATTTTACATATTTTTTTTTACCATGGAAGAATGGTTTTGTTTTTATTGTGACTTTGGATTTGGTGTTATGTATGGACCCTTTGGAGGCATTTTTTTTTTGTATTTTATTCATTTCACCATTAATAATTTTTCCTTGATTTTGGACATCCTTTTATTTATCATTTTATTCTTGTGTAATTTTGTTTCATTCATTCATTCATTTTTGTATATAATTCATTTTTATTGTTTACTTCATTTGTGTGGTCTTCTCTTATTGGTTTTGTGCATGTCACAATGTGCGTTTTCTCAGTCGTGTGTCGCCATTGTGTGGGTCTGACAGACTTGTACCCATGCGCATACTGGTTATTTGGGATCTATCATGACATGGGGATTTCAATTTGGAGTGGATGGAATGCTTGGTTGGGTGTTTGGACTGGGGTGGCATGGGGTGGGATTGGATATAGATTGTGATGACGTGTTGGGTCGGGGACATAAATTGGGGCCTGCTGGCAGGTGCCGTAAATGGGGGTGGGTGGGGGACATGAGTCGGGGCCTGCTGGCAGGTGCCCGTCAATGGGGGTGGGTGGGAGACATGAGTCGGGGCTCCCAAGTGCATGGTGCCATGTGGCTTGCCTGTGGGGCATGCCCAGAGGTGATGGGCTGCCTGTGGGGAATGGGGCGCACACCCAGGAGGGTACACTGCCAAATTGCGTGTAAAACTTCACTCACACCCCTCAGAATACACGTACCCCGCTCGCGCCAGGCCTATCGTGTGTAAAACTCCCCGCACAAACCCCCGGAATACATGTACCCCACTCGTGCCAGGCCTATCACGTGTAAAACTCCATGCACACCCCCGGAATACACGTACCCGGCTCGCGCCAGCCGTGTCGCATGTGAAACCCCAACCGCATCCCCAGAATACACGCAGGCAGCCCATCCTCCCTCACCCTATCACGAGTAAAAAACAACACGCACCCCCAGAATACACGTACCCCGCTCGCACCAGGCCTATCGTGTGTAAAACTCCACGTGCACCTCAGAATACACATACCCCGCTCGCGACAGGCCTATGGCGTGTCAAACTCCAGGCACACCCCCGGAATACACCTACCCCGCTCGCGCAAGGCCAATAGTGTGTAAAACTCCACACGCACCCCCGGAATACACATACCCCGCTCGCGCCAGCCGTGTCGCATGTGAAACCCCAACCGCATCCCCAGAATACACGCAGGCAGCCCATCCTCCCTCACCATGCCCCGCAGGCAGCACATAACATCAGTCCATAGCCCACAGGCAGCCCACTCCATAGGGGGGACTTTTTCCATGTGTTTTCGCTGGCGCGAGCGGGGTACATGTATTCAGGGAGTGCGCATGGACTGTTACATGCTATTGGCCTGGCGCCAGCGGGGTACGTGTATTCCGGGAATGCGCGTGGAGTTTTACACGTGATAGGCCTGCCACTAGCGGGGTACATGTATTCCACGGGTATGGGGGGAGTTTTACACACGTTTTTGTGGTTGGGGGCTGTATGCTGGTCCACTGGCCTTTGCTCCATGTACTGGATTTGTGCAATGTTTTTGGCACACGGGGCAGGGTTGGGGGCATAGCTGGCGCTGCCGCAGGGTCCCTGTGCCACTCTGCACCACGGCTGCTTATGGATGTATGAATCCATGAATACGCTGTGCGCCTGAATGGGTTTTGCCGCACACGGCTGGCGCAGTCTGCCGCACGCGCACTCTGTGCGCCAGCCGCGTGCACCACTTGTGTGCCGATTTCTATGAATTACCCCCAATATGTTTGTTCACAACATTATTTATTGTCTACATATTTTTTATAAGATAGGTATGACTATAGTTTAAAAAGATGAACACTCAAAATAATGTAACAGTGTTTGCAAGTCTTCATATATTTCTTTGTAAAACTGAAGACATTGTTATGTTATATGTCTTGGTTTCCTGGTGAAGGTTGCATAAAGTAATCTTTAAAATAGTCATCATGTAGCTTAAAGTAATCTTTGTATAATATTGCAACGTCTGTGCACTGAAGCAAAATGCATTTATTGGTGTAAGATAGGTGGATGTTTTAGGCAATTCTTTTTCGAATTTGCTGATGCAAAATGTAGTTCATACTGACTTAAATGTTAAGCATTTAAAATAACAGAACAGATGTTTTCTTTTTCTCCTCTATAGTATGATTAATGAACACAACTTGGTAATGGTTGTATACTTGGAATACAATTAGTATTCTTTTAGTATCATTATGAGAAAAAAACTTAAATAATGTTGTATTTATTTTGTTATGATGAACACCATAGTACCACTGCAGTGGTGATAGTGCATGGTATATATGTCCTTTACCATTAATATTAAGTACATTTCATTCATATATGGAGAAAGAGGCAAGGACATGGAAAGGTATTTGGTAAGACTTTGGATAAATATATATGTGTTATGTATATATTCACATACAAAGAATTGTTAGTTTTTTAAATAAAATGATTTCTATCTGCAGTTACGGTATTAGCCAATGAATAGTGGGATATTTTTAACACGCTAAGGTGAGCAATGACTGGAGAGCTTTTAATCGTGGCTCTGATGACCACGGCTACAGGCAACTATTGACACTTTTGAGTACTGAAACTGCATAAAATAAATTACAATAGATATTGTGATATATGTTTGCAGTCTGTGTTTAATTTTATCTATTTTTGTAACATGAATGGAGACCCTTAAAAGAGCCATTTTGGGGAATGGAAAGAGGTGGGTGGAATAGGGGAGGAAAATACATAAGGATGAATCATTAAACAAAGGTAATTAAAATAAAATCCAACATATTTTCTTTTCTATTTTTTTTTAGAAACAATGGGAGGAGAATGCCACTTAAAAAAAGAATACGAAGGATATGACAGTTAATACAGTTAATCTAATGTTCAGTGATTAACTTTAGCCACTGATCAATTGTGGCATCCCCCTTGACTACCCATTTGCAGCATCCTTTACACATGACTTGCATCCGGGAAAAGACGGGTGTCGGTAACAGAGGAGTCAGTGTAGTGGATACCACTGCTGATGTAGATGCTTCATTTTCACTTGGCGTTGTTGCCGTACTAGTGGATGGAGGTTCTGTAGAAGGTCCTGATGTTCGTCTGTAGAAAGAATGGGTCCATTGCATTTTTCTTTTGTGATGTTCATGGGCTTTGCGATATTCATCATTTACATTGTTCCAGTGTACTCTCACCAGATACTTAATCATTATCGATGTTCCCAGACTTTGAGATGGAATATGGGAAGGCCCACGGCGTATATTCTTGTTGCAGAAGGTGCACAGTACCTCTTCTACCAGTTTCCTGCAGTGGTGTTCCTTCTCTTTAAAGAAGTGGCAACTGTCTGCAGTTTTCTTCATCCCTGTGTGCTTCTTCCTTGGTGGTAAAGGATTGTCCACACAAATGATGATGTAATCCTCGCTGCTCCTACAGTCATGGTCAGATATGTTGCAATATCCAACGGGGCAGGAAAATATAAAATAATAAAAATGACAACACAAAAAAGACAATGCTGCCAATAATGAAAAGGTAAAAAAAAAAATAGACAAACTAAACAAATAACAAGACAAAGGAAAATTGGATTTTGGGACAGCTGGGTAAAAAAGATAAGGAGGTTAAGGGGTAAAGGGCCAACAGTGCTTACATTCAGAAAACCTTTCACTAACAAGCACAGAAATCAATGATTATTGTAAAGTTATGTTTTAGTGGGTGTGGTGATTATTTGCGGCTACAAACTGCTGTGCCGTCTGAGTGGATAGTGTCGTATGCGCTGATGTCGTCAAACAGCATGGGCATAGCCACATCGATGCAGAGCAACATGTGATTGCATGGTTCGTTGATGCATATACAAGTCACGTGTAGGCACAGAGCCACAGCGTGTGTTATGATTAGCGGATGCATTTTGCGACAAGAGGCATAGCCACGTTAAAGGAGTTCTACATCCCATTGGCTTATTCGTAAGCACGGTTTACATCAAACGGCATGGGCATATTCATGTCCATACTTCGCAAAGTGTCATTGATTCATTTGTTGGCATGTATAACGTGTAGGGGCTAAACCGCAGCCCGTGAAACCACTGGTCAAAGGATGTGGATGTTCTATTGGCTCATTTTATCCCCACCCGGTCGTTGCTGTGCCTAGCCGCGCATGTATCCTTAGTAGACGCAACTATATATGGGCAGTAGTCTTGTAAATATTTGTTTTTAAATATATTTCCAGTTACTGTAAGATTTTAATAACTATTCATGAACAGTACATATACATGTAAATACTTTAACAAGTTAAGTACATATGCAATTTTTTGTAACAACAGGTGTGGTTGTCCAATTGCTTTTTATTTGACTTTCTAGACATAATACTGTGTTTTGATTAGCTGAATTGTCATTATTATTAATGTGAATTATGTATGCAATAACAAAACCCTTGAAATTCAAGGAAAAATGTTTGGTTGCAGGGATGTTAATGTGAGCAATACATTGTAACACCACTCTTGAAATTCAAGGAAAAAACTTTAGTTGTAGGGACGCTAAGGTGAGAACTTAATGTAACAAAACCCTGGAAATTCATCTAAAACCACCTTAACTTTGTGCCCCCTATTGCGCAGCCTATGACCACAATGATGACATCACAGATCACATCCCTGGTGACATCACTAATTGCATGTTGTATGAGAACACTGATGACATTACAAATCACATCACTGATTCCATCACAGGTGACAACACATTGGGCCTCATTACAGGTCGGGCGGTCCGGAAATAACAGTGGCGGTAAACCCGCCGCCACTGTTAATTCGGACCGCCTGATCCCGATCTGACCTGGCGGGTTTAACACCACCCGCCGCAGGTGTTTCACGAGATGGTGCCGGTGTTTCCACTTCCCCATTCCCATTGAGTCCTACGGGCCTCAATGGGAATGGGGATTAACCGAATTCCGCCTGCGGGATTCCCGGGACACCACAGTCGTAATGCCCTGGTATTTCCAGGAGTCATGGAGGCAGAATGGTAATACGAGTCCCACGGTAACCAGGCAGTTATACCGCCTCGGTTACCGCCGGACTCGTAATGAGGCCCATTGAATATAACTGATTACATCAACAAAAAAAAATAATTAGACATAGCATCATTTATAAGTTAGCACATGAAATGTTTGATTACCTTTATAACAATTTAGGGAATGGACTTGTCCATAGCAAAGGCTGGGGTCACTGGCCAGTGCCAGAGGCCATGAGAGACAAAAAGAGTGGAGGAGGAGCATAGGGAGTGGAGGGGGCTGCTATGTGTTTTGGGGACACTTGTTTGGAGTTTGGGGGAGTGGAAATACATTTTTGTAATTCATAGTTTTTGCGAATAGTCGCGGCTGACAGAAAACGTCCATGAATGACTTTTGTATAATTGTTTGCATAAAAAGCATGTGCGGAGGCGCGTCAATGCTTTTGTAATTTTACTGGTTTTGTCCTTAGGCCTGGTCATATTTATTGCTGCGTCTATAGACATACATTTTGTGTGCAATAATCATTATGTTATGTAGATGATACAGCACAGAATTGTATCTGTATGTGTTACTTTGTGTGTTTAGGTGTTGTCTTGTCTTATTGTAAGTTTTGATGGTTGGCTTACTTTGGTTTTTAGTTTATAGAAAATGTATGTCTAGCCGCAGTTACAAGTAAGCCTTGTAGCCATGCTGAATGTCCACGACTACTAGTGATGCTGGGTAGTGTTTTGCATGTGTTTCAGTGTGTTTAATTGGCTGGTGTTAATGTTGTTAATGTGTACTTCTTTGTGATAGGTTGCAGTGAATATGTGTCGCCCATTGTATTAGTTTTCTTAGAATATAGTCTTCTTTTTCTGGTTTTGATTTTGGAAACTATGAAATTACCCATTTTGTCTACTTTTCTCATTTTAACTGCAGAACTCACACGGTGCAGTTCATGTTACCTGTGACAACATATGATTGGCATTAATCACCTGTTTGTCATTGATTTGGTAAAATATGTATTTGATAATATGTCGATAATAGGGCTCTGTGGGTTTTATTTTTTGACTGTATTTGTTAGCAATGAAGTGGTCCTGCTGCACATGTAGAAAATGCTTGGAATAATTGTTAAGTTGTTTATTATTAAATACAAATTAATTTCAGTGAGGTGCATGATATAGAATCATTAAGTATAGCTCCTGCACTCAAAATAAAAGAATGATCATAGAGCAATATAAATGTCATTTTATCTACAGTGCTTTTATAATCACTTGTGGTGTGTGTTAAAGTGCCTTTTGGGGTGATTTGAAAATGTGTATTCTTTAAACAAGATTTGGTTTGCTGATGTGTGTTACTGTGTGGTCATCTATAACAGAAAATGCATTGTTTTCATGTGTTTATTGTTTTGTGAAACCTAGTGTTTACTTTCATGAAAAATATGTTTGATTAGTTTTGTTTTTAAATATACATTAATAAAGGATATGGGAATGGCAATAGTTGTGGAAACTGCTATTATGTAAAATATAAATAGAATGGATCTTCTGGTGTAAATTGCCCCAATAAATCCAGGTGCAATATGAGCTCAGCAATCCAATTGTAGTACACAAATTAAAGGTTGTAAAAGGGTGGGATGGTTTATTGGAAGTTTCCATGTGCAACAGTTTAAAATAGGAAACACATTGTTTTTTGTTATATGTTCTTGTTACTCTACTGGTACCTGATACAGAAATGGTGGAAGCTGTCAATTGCAGTTTACTGGGCACACTGGTTCTTCCATGGAGGTAAAGTGAATATTTAGCATGCCCATAGTTATAGGCCGACCAATATGAGCACTTTAATAAAGACTGTGGATAATATCTGACTCATGTATGCCCCCTGGATCTGGGCTTATTGCTATTTGGACTGTGGCTCATTAGACTGGATGAGTAATTGTGTCTGTATTTGGTTGGCGAACAGCAACAGTAGTGATGCTTTTGTACAGTAGATTCCAGTGAGCAGATTAAAGGCCATGCTTCAAAGGGGCGGCGCCAGATGTTCAGTGCACATTGTGCAAGAAAACAGTAACATGTGGTCCTTCTAATGTTTCGTCACAAATATGGTGAACATGAATCATAACAAATCATGTGGTACGAGTCTCCTGGAAAGATGTGGATGATGCGTATTGGAAATTGTATGTGCACCCCAAAATAAAAATGCTTGTGGCTCATGTGTTATGTGCATGGAAATTGGCACCACATCCAGTAGGCGATTCCACCAGTGCGACACCACCAAAAGTTAAAGAACCATCGAATTTGGCAGCAGTGTCAACTCCACATGTTCCAGTTTTACCGTCTGACAATGTCTAAGATATGAGAGCTATCTGTGATCTATGCCACCAATGGGTAGCTGTGGGAGGTGGCGTAACTAAGGATTGGGACAAGTTAATACCTCAATAATGATTTTACATGGGCTGCAGCCTTTTTTGGCATATATGTGGTCTTATATCTTCACTGAAGTTGTGAGTAGTTGTTGTGCAGAATCAGCCACCACCCATTGAAGGTGGTGCCAGGAACAGCCAAGGTCTTTAAACACCAGCAGCACTCTTACACTCTATTTATTTTTATTGAGACAAAGTGGTTTTAGGTGGCATTTAGCGACCTTTGCACACCTCTATATAAAAACAAAATACAAAATCACATATAAAATATCCAAATACAATAACTAATCGCATATATAAATTACAATTCATAAAAGGTTACAATCAGGCTTTGAAACAAAACACTCGATATAAGAATGTTCTCAAACATATTACATTTTTTTAAAAGTTACATAGAAGCCCTATTCATTAATAAAAAAAATGTAAACAGTGATGTTTCTTTGAGCCAAACATGGTAAGAAGCAGCTGTAATTACATACGATACAGCTGCAAATATTTCACTCCAAAACTGGTCAGAACTATAATTGCCAAATTTGGAGTGTACCCTAATGTATACGTCCAGGAGATTGGGACACTCTGTCAACTCATGACACTTTTGTAGTACAAATTCGACAGGTAAGCTCCTCGCTTTTTATTCCCCTCCAGGTCCAGGTATTTGCTAATATTGGAAGAATATTAAAACACGAATAGAGCATTAAGCAAATTTGCACAGGTTGGCGCTCAGTAATAAGTATTTCCTTGGGGACTCCTCAAAATGTCCCTGGTGTGTTTAAGCAAGGTATTTGTCTTTTTCCGACAGATTGTCTTTAGAAATACAGTAATCAAATGTATGAGATTAACTTTTATCCTACTTAGAAACAAAGGGATATCTAGAACCCCCGAACAAGGTGTATTGATCACTTGGCAGTGTCTAGATAGCATATGTTTGAGATCACTAAACCATATACTCCTTGATAACTGGTCATTATGGGCTAGCACATTATGATCCGAAGAATCAACGCCATGCCAGTTAAATTTAATTTCAGACCAGAATTTTCAAACTGCAATTTTCCACATGGATATCAAATGGCCTCATCACGAGTTGGGCGGTAACCCTTAATTCCGGCAGAAACGGTATTAGTGTCATCAATACCGCTCCACCGGATCAGGGTAGTGCAGCCAGCTGTAATAGCGCAGCCTGTAATAGCGCTGGCACCCAAACTCGATATTACAGAGCCATCACAAGTCCAGCGTTGGAGCTCTTAGCGCCAGAAAACACATGAGAGAGCAATAAGGGCCCATGTGAAAACAATGCACACCAGAGGCCAACAAAAGACCCACCCATGCACCACACACCCTTCCCAACACCATTTCACCATCAGGAGTAGGGAGGCAACAGCAATAAGGGCTTAGGTGAAAACAATGCACACTAGTAGCCTACAAAAGACAAACCCACGCACAACACACCCTTCCCAACACCATGTTGCCATTTGGAGCCGGAGCCTTGATTTGGACATGTACTTGCTGCTCCTGGGGCTACAGAGGCCTGCCAACCAGCCCAGGGCCCTGGGAGCACATGGGGTGGTGGGGAAAAGGAGAAGGAGGAGAAGGAGACCAACAGCAGCAAGGCGGCCAGACACCCCAGGGTCAGGCCAGCACCATGGACCCTGACTGATGGGCAGCTGGTCACAGAGTACAGGCTGGACAGGGCAACCATCACCCAATTGCTGGACAGAATCCTTGCTGCCATAGGCAGCTGTATAGCCATCAGCACTGCTGTGCCCCCACTCCTGAAGCTTGTGTTCGTTCTACAGTATCTCGGGACTGGCAGCTTCCAACAAACTGTTGCCAAATCATGTGGTGCGGGTCTTCTGGGAAGATGTGGATGATGCGTATTATGTATGTATGGTATGCATGTGCCTCACACGAGAACCCTTGCACATGGTCCACCTTCAGTGCCGTGCTGGGACAGGTGCTCGATGCACTGCTGCTCCATTTCAATGAGCACATTGCATTGCCACCCATACAGGTCCAGGTCAACCAGCTCAAGGCACAGTTCCATGCCATTGCCCAAGTCCTGATCTTCATAGCAGCCCTAGACTGCACACGTGTAGCACTAGTAGCACCACAGGAACATGAGGCAGCCTACAGGAACCATAAGAGTTACCATTCCATGAAGGTGCTGATGACGTGTAGCCCCATCCTAACCTTTACCCACTGCTGCACCTGCTACCAAGGATCAACCCACAACTCCACGGTCCTGCACAACAGTACACTGCCAGCCTACATGGAGAGGCACCGAGGCCAAAACACATGGATGTTGGGTGAGTATGTACATGATTGTGCCAACTAGCAAACACAACAACAGCCATAGCGAATGCCACAACACATGGCCTAATAACATGTCACCTGAACATGCAGATATAAGGGTACCCTCATCCAGAAATAAGGGACAGAGTACTGTGACATTTAGATACAGGGGTGGTGCATGCAGTAAGTAGTCCATTGATTGAATACTGCACCTTGCTCAGCACACACCAAAAAATAGCGTATGTGTACTACATGAGTGTGATACACATAAGCATTAACATATTAATTGATACACTGCTGCATGTAAACCTCAGCCCATGCATGTCCCGGAAGGCGAAGGATGTATGTTATTATTATTATTATTATTATTATTATTATTATTATTATTATTATTATTATTATTATTATTATTATGACAAAATTGCACTGAGATAGCATGAACCTTTTCAACACCTACTTGATTCTGCTGCCAATGTCACTGATGTCTGAGCCTTGTACACCCCTCTGAATCAACCTTGGCCTAATGTCTGCATTCTCTCCCCTGCAGGTGATTCTGGATACCCGCAGTACACATGGCTCATGACCCCTGTGCGTTATCCACACACTCCAGCTGGCATATAACATTGCCCATGGGCGTACACACATCTGTGTGGAAATGGCATTTGGATTGCTGAAGGCACGCTTCTGGTGCCTAGACCGTACGGGAGGGACATTGATGTATGCACCAGAGAAAGTTTCAAAATTGTACTTACCTGTGCAATGCTGCACAACATTTGCTGTCGCAGGCATGTGCCACTGCCCCCGATCCTGATGGCCAGCCACCTGGGGATGAGAGTGATGATGAAAATGTGCCCGAAGCCAGGGCACATGCACACAGGGATGGGGTGAGGGAGGAGAGGTTGGCCAGACAGGCCTTTATTGACAATTATTTTTGATCCAGTGGATGAGTACATGTAACACATATCACTTGTAAAATAAAGAGCACTTTAACACAATCATGAATGTCCATGCTTTCTATGCATAATGAACGGGATTTATTATTAGTTGAGCAATCCCCCCTCCCACTGTGAACACCCCAGCACACAATCCCCCTCCCCCTGTGAACTCCCCAGCACACAATCCCCCCTCCCCCTGTGAACGCTCCAGCACACAATCCCCCCTCCCCATGTGAACTCCCCAGCACACAATCCCCCCACATCCCTCAGAACACCCCAGCACACAATCCCCCCTCCCCCCTCAGAACTCCCCAAATCAGTGCAAGTGGGTCCATGTGCCCAGGGCTCGGCACAACTGTGCTATGTCCATCTAGGATGCTTGTGGCTGCTTCCCACGTCTGGGTCTCTCTGGTGAGCGGTGTGGGAGCTTGCAAAGGAGACGGTGCCTGGGCAAAGCCTCCAGGGATCCCTCTGTGAGTGTTGTAGAGGTTGATGGAATAGCTCCTGAAAACTGCAGCTCCTGGAGGAGCAGATTGTTTACCTCCCATCTCTGCTCAGCATGTGAAGATTGGCCCTCACATAGCTCATGTACTCTTTGTCCAAATCCTGTCAGGGCCGCTGTTCAGCCCTCCATCACTCTATTCCATCACTCTATGGGTGCCCGCATTATCACGTGCCATGGTCTTGTTAGCATTGCGTATGGCACAGCTTATTGCCTTGATGTGGTGGTTTTGCTCAGCCGACATGGTCTCAAATCACACCCAGCCGCCCCATTACAGCAGGTACCATGACGATGGGTCTGTCAGGTGTGTTGTTGATTGGACTGACAGGTCTGCTCAGGGTGACATGGGAGCTGTTGGGGGACATGGTGGCATCTATGATGGGGCTGCTGCAGTTGGAGGGGCTGTCTTCAGGGGAACCATAAGAAGGTGTGTCCACATCAGGCACGGGTGTGCGGGCATGACGTACATGCACAAGTACATGTGGAGTGTGTGCTTCCACTGGCACCTGCTCTGGGCTCCCTTGGGGTGTGCCCATCTCTTGAGTGGCACTGTGGCTGGGTGAGGACACCAGTGCAGTGTGTCATACCTCAGTGGATGTGTGGCCCTCATCCAAGTTAGACCCACTGGTGGCTCCCTCCACATCCTGAATGCCCATAGTGGCTCCCGGCGTTTGAGGCGCTGATGCCCTGCGGCCTTGTGGACGTTGCGCTGGTCTGAGTGGGCTCCGGTGGGGTGACATAGGATGTTTCCTGCATCTTGCCTACTCATGCTGGTCCCTTTGCAGGGTGCTGGTGCTGGTTGATGCGCGTCGGGATATGCGGTTGGATGTGGATGCTTCTTCCGCATCATCATTGCCCTGCGATGGTCCCTGCATGCTTGTGGGGTACATAGGGTGTTGTATGAGTTGAGGGCAGCTTACATTTTTATCATGCATTTCATGCCTTACAGTGGGTTAGGGTACAGTTTTTATCATGCTTGCCCATTGCATATTAGTCAGTCCCCATGTTGTGATTGGTTGAACGTCCTACAGGGGAGGGACACTGCTTGCACATGTTGGTGTGACATCTTAAGATGTCTATTGTGAATTCACAGGTCCCATGTCGCTGTGCCGAAATCTTGCACATCGATAGGGGAATGCCTGGAGGGGCACCCACTACACTGTGGAAACTAGAACCAGTAATTCCTTTGAGTTTTACGTCTTCCGGTGTCAGTGGTGTTTAAATGGATTTACCCACTTTCTTCAGGACAGTCTTCATTATGTTCCAGACTAATCTGGAAGGAAGCAGAGGGATTGCAGGTTGCTCGAATCCTCCTTGTGGATACTGCTAAACAGCCCATGAAACAGATCAGTGGCCCTGCAAGGAATAATACAATACCAGGGTCAATAAGGTTGTTGCTAAGACTAAATCATTTAGAACAAACAGTGTTAACTATAGCACGTTCGTGGAACACACCCAAAATAAACAGTAATCAGAGTCCCTGTTCAGGTCAAACATCTTGCTGATGTCCTATATATCCCAAATTGACTAAGGATGGACACTCAGGGTGTCTGCGCCCTGAGAATGACACAGTAACAAGGATACATTTTGTCTTGTGTTGATCTACTTGTAAGGTCTAATGTTCCACAGTAAGTATATATGCCCACCTGCAGTACGTTTTCTCATCAGATGAAGACAATTAATTACGAGTACTCGTGTGCGTAGCTTGACAGTCCGCTCTATAGCTTGACAGGCTGCCTTTGCCGAAATTCCAGGCTGAAAAGTGGGGACTGGAGGTAAGAAACATTATGGGCCTCATTACGACCCTGGCGGAAGACCATGGTGCTTATAGCACCATGGTCCATGCCGGTAAGTTACTGACTCCGCCATGGAGAAAGGGGGAATTACCACCCCATTACAAGGTTGGCGGGGCGGTAATTCCCCCTTCCTCCATGGCCCTTCCCCATTCCCATTTTTGCCCCATTGGGCTCAATGGGAATGGGGAAGGCACTAAGTACGGTGCCGCAAATTGCGGCACCGTAATTAGAACCAAGGTCCCTTTGCGGGTCCCTACTTTAACGGCTGGTCTACACCAGCCGTTAAGGTCGGGTCCCGAAAAGGGACCTCGTAATTAGGCGCTAATAGGTGAACTGCGCCGCAGCCTTTTACGGCACCATTAACCCATTAGCGCCTGGGTCGTAATGAGGCCCTATGCCTCATTTCCCTTTAGAGGTTTCTCTGATGTTAACAACAAAGCCTGCAAACAATTAATGTGCCTACCTGCAGTGCCTTATATCGAAAACTGGAGGCTACTTGAATCAGGATGTACGTCAGCATACCTTGAAGATCTGCACAAGTGTTCTCAAAGTAACCCGTACCAATATTGGAGAGTGAGGACTGGAGATGTATTTCTCCAAATACCTACAATGGAAGGTGCCACTAGTATGAGACAAATGTAATGAACTTTACAGTCTGTTATGCCTCAAAGTGGCGAACGGTTGATGTAATTTACCGCAAACGAGAGCGCCGTTCATATGGGAAGTATCGCTGGCGGGATGCTTTGGTCCAAAGTTGAAACAGATCGCGTCCTACAATGGGTGCGGTCCTGCACCCGTGAAATGGATTAACACAGGTGCTCTCAAAACTAACTTGTACCAATGTTGGAGAGCTAGGGCTTGGGATGTAACTTGCCAAATACCTACAATGGAAGACGCCACTGGTGTGAATCACATGTAACCAACTATATGGTCTGGTACGCCTCAAAGCGGCGATCGGTTGCTGCAAGTTACCTCAATCAAAAATGCTGTTCTTACGGGAAGCATCACTGGCAGTCTACTCCGATCCAATGTTTGAACAAATCGCATCCTCCGGTGGGGCGGGGTCCTACACTCATGAAATGAATTAGCCGAGCGTCGGCGTGGATGTGCGTAGTGACGCATGGATCATGCGTGTATGGTCAGGCAGTCAGGCTGATCCTATCCACAGATGGTGGTGCACCACCTGGTGTTCAAAGTACGTAAACACTCCACACAAATAAGTGGATGGAAAAAAGGTGCTGGATGGTAATGTGCAGAAATACTGCTTATGATCCTGGCGAGAGTCTCAAAGGGCAGGTAGAGCACAGGTGCCAACCAGCGGAAGCTGTAATGTTTGACATGATGTATTATGATTACAGTTGGCTAAGTATAATAATCTCCTAATGTGGCTTCAAATACATGTAATGCCGGATGTTACCAGAGTAGGGAGCCATGCCGATGAGTGCTTAGTACTGATTAAGTGAGTGTGGCCAGAGTATGCCAGACGATACGTTCATGTAAGTCCTCTTTGTCCGTTTTGAGGTGAAAAATCCAATTCTGTTCCTGTCTCAAAAGCAGGGTTTGCAGGCCCCCCCTCTCCAAGGGCATGTGACCTTTTAAATTATAGACCATTTAAGGTCTGTGTGACCATGATGTAGTGCACTAAAATGTGCCACTAAGATCTAGCTCTAGTGGTGAACCTGCAAATGTTACAAACACCCAAGTCAGCTTCTGAACAGACCATAACCGCAGTGCTTAATTATTCTGATAACACCAACAGACTTAAAATAGAGATTCTGAAACTCTGGCCCATCCTGAACACCGGAGATACAACCTTACCTCTCCCACACTTTGCCATCAAGAAAAGGGAAACTTGCGGGATATTTTGATACAGTCATATCAACCTCCGGGCACTCTACAACAACAGGGACTCCTGTGGGATGCTACACCCCCGGTAGGACACTCACCGTGTGGCCAATGTAACATTTACAGGTTCAGCACTAGAACTAAAGAGCTAGATCTAGGCCAGCACACACCCTGGCAACAGACACACTTCACCAACTGTAATTCCTCCAATGCGGTGCATCTGATCGAATGCCCATGCAGCATAACACTCTATTTTAAGAGTTATTAAGTTATTAGAAATGCTAGAGAGACTCCGAGAGGCAGATTCATTTTTTGTGGCATTGTCTTTTTAGAGCTGTCATTTTTGTCACCAGTTGAACATTTGAATATGTCTAACATTGTGCAAGAAAACATTAAGACGTGGCCTGTCTAATGTTCCGTCAGAAAGCTTGGGAGCATCAATTATGCAAAATCATCTAGTCCGAGTTACCGCGGGTGATGTGGATGATGCGTACTGAAAATTGCATTAGATGGTCTGGCCCATAATGGGGGGCAGCCTTTTTTGGCTTATATTTGGTGTTATATCTTTACTGTATCTGTGGACGGGGGTTGTGTAGAATCAACCTCCACCTATTAAACGTGATGACAACAACTGTCAGAGTCTTCAAACATATGCAGCAGCGGAACGCTTTATTTAAAGAGCCATTCGATACTCTATAGTGGTTCAGAGAGGAGGCTTCATTTTTGTGACAGTGGATCTCATTATAACCCAGGCGGGACAGGGTTAACGGCGCCAGTAAAGGTGCCGGCACCATCAACCCCGTCCCGCCTGATTACGAGGTCCCCTGGCGGGGCCCGGTCTGCACGTCTGGTTTCACCAGACGTGCAGAGCGGGTCCCGCGAGGGGAGAAGGGAGCACACAACGGGTCGCTCGTAATCGGCCCGTTGTTTGCTCCCTCGCCCATTCCCATTCAGCCCTATGGGGGCTGAAATGGGAATGGGGAAGGTCCGGGTCCGGGTTCCTAGAAGGAGGAATTACCGGGCCCTCCAAACTTGGAATGGCCCGGTAATTCCTCATTCTGTGAATCCGGACCCGGACGCGATTTCGGCGGCAGCCATGCCGCCAATAACGGCATGGCTACCACCGGGGTCGTAATGAGGCCCATTGTCTTTTTTGAGGTTTCATTTTTGTTATGTTATGTTTTCCTCACCAGTTGGACATTTGAACATGTCTAACATTGTGCAAGAAAACACCAAGATGTGGCCCTTCTAATGTTTTGTTAGAAAGCTTTGGAACATCAATGATGATAAATCATCTAGTTGAAGTGTCCTGGGATAATGTGGATGATGCGTATTGGAAATTGCACGTGATGGTCTGGCACATACTGGAACACTTTTTTTTGGCTTATTTGTGGTCTTACATTTTCACTGTAGCTGTGACCGGTGGTTGTGCAGAATCAAATTCCACCTATTAATTGTGATGGTAAGAACAGTCAGATTCTTCAAAGACCTGCAGCACTGTAACACTCCATTAGAAGATCCTATTAGAAGAGTTTTTAGATATGCTGGAGATGTTCAGAGGAGAGGCTTTATTTTTTGTGGAATTGTCTTTTTAGAGTTGTCATGTTTTTCCCCTCACCATTTGGACATTTGAACATGTATAAACATGAGAACAGCAGCAGTAGTGATGCTTTTTTACAGTAGACTGCTGTGTGCATATATGATATGCTTTAGGGAGACACAGGATGTTCAGTGCACATTGTGCAAGAAAACACTAAAATGTGGCCCTTCTAATGTTCCGTCAGAAATATTGGGAACATGAATCGTGATAAATTATCTGGTGTGAGTCTCCTGAGATTATGTGGGTGATGCGTATTGGAAATTGAATGAGCACCACAATATAAAAATGCTTGGGGCTCATGTGTTACGGGCATGAAAATTGGCACCCTGCCCAGTAGGTGATTCCACCAGTGTGACGCCACCAACAGTTAATGAACCTTTGATTTTGGCAGAAGTGTCATCACCACATATTCCAATTTTACCTAAATTATGATAGTCATCTGTGATTTATGCCACCAATGGTTAGCTGTGGGAGGTGCCGAAAGTAAGGATTGGGACAAGTTGATAGCTGAATACCAGATTAATTGCAATTATTTTCCACCTTTTTTAGAAAAAGAAAAAAATGATGTGTATGCAGATGAAACATTTTGGGCATTTGACATAATGTTATTTATAAGTTTGCTTATCAAAACATGTAATTTCTTAATAAAAATAAAGGCTATGATTGCAGAAGTCACACTGTGCATATACTTACTCTGTTGTTCATGTTAACATCTGTGGATCTTTTGGATAAGTAGATAGAAAGTGTCAGTAAATATTTACAGCTTTATTTGCAGTACAAACTCTGAGAGTGCATGTTTTGTATTATTTAGAGCATGTTTATGATAAACTATTGTTTACCATCTTACAGATTTCTATTTGCAGATTTAAGAAAATCTATATTTTTAACTTTTTTTCTATGGATATTACTTTTAAGGAATAAAGAAAAACACGTACAGAAATCAATTTATACACAAGTTTGGAGAATTAGGGTCTTTTAATCTAAGTGTGTAATAAATTGCACATATGTGTTGCAGAACATTATTATTTAACAATAGGCCCTGAGCTGGGAGGTGGGGGGGCTGTATTACTGTGTCAGGTAATGTCCCATGGTCTCTCTTAAGGCCTTCACTTCTGTCAGGTCTGTAACTATGTCAATGAATTATGTATCAAGCTCCATCTATTAAAGGTGCTGCCAGCAACAGCCAGAGGGCCTCATTATGATTTTGGCAAATTCGGAATATTGATATTGATATTGGGAAATAGCGGTGCCAGTAGAGATGTACTGGTATCCTTTCTGGACCATTAAACTAAGAGTTTGCCAGTAAGGGCTCATACCTCCCAGCAGTTCTGATCTGCTGGGAGTTTAAGCCCCTACTAGCAGTGTTTTCACTGATGCACTGGCACCGTTAGCAAATATATTTGGGGACACTCAAAATTTGACAATTATGGCTCAGATCTGTTTTGGAGAGCAGTATATGCAGCGGAAACCTATATAATTACTGCAGCTTCTTACCATGTTGGGTTTAAAGTATTATCATAGTTTACATTTCTTTTATGAATGAATAGCATTATGTATTTTGAATAATCTTAAGTATGAAAACATTATGTCAGGTATATCTTCTTAAATGTGTGATTTTAATCCTTTTATGAATTGTAATTTATACATGTGATTATGCATATACCTGGCCCTTTTTATTGTCCCATGTGTATTCTGTGTTTTGTAATATGTATTTTAAAAGATGTGTGCGAAAGGGTGCTAATTGCCTCCTAAAAGCACTTTTGCCTCAATAAAATTAAAATTGAATTATGTATGGAATAACTAAACCTTTGAAATTCAAGGAAAAAAGTTAGATGCAGGCACGTTCAGGTGAGCAATAAATTGTAAAAAAAAAACTTAACACAAAAATAACTTAAATTCAGCTAAAGCCACCTTAAATTTGCGATTCGTTATGCAGCCTATGACCACAAAGATGACTTCACAGATCACATCACTGATGACATCACTAATTACATTACAACAATAACTGGCATTAAGCATGGCCTTCAGCCATGGTCAGTGACTACAACCATCACCCATCTGCATTGAATATTTTACCACACTAACAGGCTACCAACCATACATTTTGGCATTTACCAGTGGATACAGCTCAACAAAGGATAGCTCTCGGACAAAGTGTTTCCAAGAGAATGCGGCACAACACAAGTTTGAATCCTGATCCTGCGCTTAGAACCCACTCGTTGATATTGCGTGTGTTATATATGAACAATCAAATAAAATAAACTGTGTCCACTGTATATTATATACACTGGTTAGGCTCTAGCTATGGACTTTAGCACAAGTCTGGCCAGTGGCCATAATCTTTGGCTGTCCCCATTATATATTTTAACATATAAAGAGGCCACTAGCAATTGCCTTTGACCCTGAGCTGTTTGTACATCTTTTGGCCATGTCCACTGCATATTTTAAAATAATAAAATGCAATAGGCGATGGACTTCGGCCATCTCCACTGTGGATTATACAACTCTAACCAGCCACTAGCTATGGCCTTCGGCTGTGCCCACTGTATATTATATACACTAACCAGCAACTAGCCATGGTATTCAACACAATACCAGCTGGTGGCCATGGCCTTTGGCTGTGTTGACTGTATTTTATAACATATTAATGGTCACTAGCTATGGCCTTTAGACATGGCCACTGACTACAGCTTTCAACGTTGCCCACTGTATATTTTAAAAGGATGTATGTGAAAATACCGAAAGAGAAAAGTACGTGCTGCAGAAAAATGAAATGAATTTGTTCATAAAGGTTAATAATTTCGTATTACATGTGTGGGCATAAACGCTATAAAATTCTAAGTTAAAAGTGAATTTAGCGTGCAAAATAAATTATAGAAAAGAAGAGGTATGTTACACGATCGTGTAAGATGAACTCACCAGCCTCCCTGCAACGTCAGTTCCCTTCACTTACGTGGATGGGAACCGGGTCCGCAGGGTCCTTTTTTCTTTTTTCTTTATTTGTCTGCCTGTCCGAAAGCTGGGGACACCCCTGCAACCCTTATCCTGTTATAGCAAACAAAGGAGCACGGGACAACCCTGGATCCCTGCTCCCCCTGTGTGCCATAATGGGATCATACAGTGTGATTGTTCGACATTCGAACAATTATACAATACGTTCTTTTAAAAAAAAGATTTCTAGGGATACCTTTTAAAACAGCGATGGGATACTTTGCACGCGGCATGATGACATGTCCATGAATGCGTATGCACTTCGCGTTCCGGTCCTTGCATCGAGGACAGTTCAGAACTGCATTTTGTACTGATCTAGGAACATTCAAGCTCAAAATGTACCCTTGCACAGCTCCTACACCTATTCTTACTCATTATCGATTAACAATCTAGTACAAAGCACATACTTGGAAGAATACTAGCAGGACTGCTATTTATCTCAAACATGGGATCAGCTATTGCCATCCCTCCTCCCCAAGGGCCACCACTGCCACCAGCTGGAGGACCCACACAGCAAAAAAAAGTGCAGTATTTCCAAAAACAATGAAGATGACCAAGAAGATGAGGTAGAGGAAGTGCCTACCTCTAGCACCCAGAGAGAATCAAGGGTGTGGCAGTCTTTATCACTTTTGGTAATGTACCAAAGGCTAAGGCTACAAAAGTGAAATGCACTGTACTCAGTTGCAGACTACCTGGGCATTACTCCTATGGGACCACCTCCATGCGCTGCCACTCCAAATCCAACCACTGGAATGCTCTCAGAAAGATTGTTCCTTTCTTGGCAAGTAGTAGGCTGTCTTCCTCCACATCATCTTCCTCAAACAGTACTGTAACCACACAGCCTACTTCTGTGGGACACAAAATCATACCAGCTACCCTGCAAGCAATAAAAGAGGCTGTTGATCCATAGCTTTGGAAGACAACAGCCCTCTGTATATACTTCATAACACCACTCAGCAGGGGGAAGCAATAGCAACGTATGTTTTAAGCTGTAATGAAGGAGCATGAGAAACACTGCCCACTACCTTAGAAGTAACACATGCGCAACATCTTCCCCTGTCCGCCAGCCGCACCTTATTATGGCTTGGTGCCTCTTCCCTCATTTACCTCCTCAACTTACCTGATAACCTCTCCTGCAAGCATTTTTTTTAAGACAACAAAAGAAGGGTTCCTGTAGGAACCACCTTTCACAGTTAAAAAAATAGAACAAAATAAAAGTCTTATAGACTCCATCTTACTTTACATTTCTCAGTAAAGTACATAGACTCAATATGTTTTTCCAACATTTCCATTAGCATTTTGTGTTATGGTACTGGCAATAATGTGACTTTCATTCCCCGTTCCAGGGACCGGAACGGGAGATAACGTCCCAGCAGCCTAAGTTCTCGGCTCAAGCGAAGTGTGTCTGTGTGCGCCCTGATGCCTGTGGGCTTCAGTGCATTATAAATAAATAAATAAATAAATAACAAGGGTCTGGACCATTATCCTCCATTTCAGTCCCTGCAATGGGGGATAAAGGCCATTAGAACCCCTGGTTCCCAAAGGGGGAACCCGGGGTGCTAAAGAATAGATTTTTCTTCCTACAGAGGGATGCCTGCAGCGTCCCGCTGTAGGAAGGAAAATCCTTTTCCAAGATGGCCACCATTGAAAGAGAAGGCGGGGCTCCGTACAGAGCCCCTCTTCCTTTTACAAAGGCAGCCTGTAGAAGGCGAAGTCAGAACCCTATGACCACATTGCCACAAGCACATTTTTATTTCCCTTTCAAACCTATCCTACTTTCAAACTTTACCACATAGCCAGTTCCAGGTGCACATGGCCACTTTAACACCATTTTTCATCCCTAGCAGTCATGGCCAGTAGCAAGATTATCTGGGCCATGACCTCGATTGCCACAGGCTATACCTCAGTCACCAAAGGTATATCACTATTTTTTGTACCTACATTATGACATTTGTCAAAAAATAAAACACGTACACATTTGCAAAACCATGCTTTAAGGTCCTTGCCAATGCTCCCTACATGAGTTTGCTTGAAATCCGCCCATGTTTTATGTTTTCAAAAGTGTCAAAAGGTATGTACATACAATAGACCCACTTGACAAAATCTATACAGTCTTTACACAAACATTGAATAATCATTCTGAAATCTTATGTCCACATTCGTCAAACAGCAACAAAGATATAAGCCATCTAAAAATGTTAAGACCCCTCTGTAATTTAGACCCCTCTTGAGAAAATCCCACCAAAATGTACAAAAACATTTATACCTAGATTTAAAATTGTTTTGCAAACATGTGTGCAGATTCGTCAAATGGCACCACATTTTTAAGCCTTTACAATATTTTGGGACCCCGCTCTAAATTTGTTCCCTCTTGACAAAACAGCTCTGCACTTTCCAAAACCATTCAGAGTCAAGTCTAGAATGAATTGCCAAAACTTCATACAGTTTCATTGAGTGGCACCAAAGTTATAAGCCAACCAAGAACTGCTTTTCAGCAACCCTGTAATGCAGAAATAGGCATAGATGTCCCCGAACATCTGAAGCATCAATAGGCTGTCTCTGACATCCAGACTATTCACGGACTTCAGGGACGAAAAACACCAGTTTTTTGGATTCTTACGGCCATATCCCATCCCATCCTCATCACCCCTCACGTCCCCAGAGATTGTTTGATAAGTTTGACAAGTGCAATGTTGTGTTTTTTTATATGTTTCTACCGCGGTGTCCGTGGACACTGCGGAATTCCGTGAATCCAACATGGCGGGTGTTTCCAAAAATCTGACGCACTTCACACTTTCCACCATCCAATCAGTGGGTGCGTCCGATGTCTGCGGACATCACAGCACTGTCCAGGCCAATCGGATGCCTGTCCACGGACCGAACAGGGAATGGGTCTGCGAAGCGGAGCCAGATATCACTAATGTTTTTGGACCTACTTTTTGGTAGTTTTAAAAAAAACTACTGGACGGATTTACACCAAATTTACAAAAACACGCTTCTGGGACCAAGCCTCCACTCTTAGTACAAATCTGGTGAAAATCTGTCCAGTGGTCTGGGCTATAGACGTGAGCAAATTTCTTTTCCATTATGTCTATGCAACAAAAAAACATTTTTGGCACTCCCCTATAACTTTTCCCCCCCTTGACGAAACCTCACCAAACTTGCCAAACAAATTCAGAGTGGGCCATGTAGTTTTTGCAAAGTTTGGTAAGGATTCGTCCAGGTGGAGCGAAGTTATAAGCCGCCCAAAAAGTGCTCTTCCAATGAGTTGAGCAACTTAACCATAACAACACGGACGCTAACGCAGGCCGTGTAATATATTACATAGAATGAATGGAAAAAAACTTTGCTCACGCCTACAGCCCAAACCGCTGGATGGACTTTCACTAAATTTGCTGCAGGCGTGGTGGCTTGGTCCCAAAAGCGTACTTTTGTAAATTTGGTGAAAATCCATCCAGTAGTTTTTTTTAAAGAAAAAATAGGCAAAATGTAGGTGCCAAAAAATGTGTGATATCTGTGTCTGCGGAGCCATTTCCCTGTTTGCTCCGCAGACAGTACTCAGATTGGCCCCGAGGGATGCATGATGTTCACGGAATACGACGTGCCCACTAATTGGCTGGAGGGAAGCGTGATGAGCGTCATATTTTTCTGAAACGCCCACCATATTGTATCCGCGGATATTCGCGGATAGCGTGACGGCGAACAGGGCTGGAAAACATGTTTTGGGGCATCTGGTGGTCGGAAGAGGGGCTGGAAAGGGTGGGGGAGTGAAAGATGGTTCATATTATGTGTGATTTTAGGTGTAAGAAGACTGTGTTGTGTTTGTGGTATCCGTAAGCACCGCAGAAGTTTGCCGATAGATCCACAGGCGAGCAGCTTATTTGGTGACTGCATGCAGGCTTCATTAGTGTAGGGGAGTGGAATGTAGATGATATGAGGATGTTTGTAAAGGCTATATTATGCTGTTGTGTTTGTGGCCAGCTACTAGAGTCTTGCACCCAAGAGTTTGCCCACTTGTTAAAGTACTGTAATAGTATGGGTAGAGAAGTGTACAGGGCTGCAGGCGGTTTAGGGTAGGGGAGTGGAATGTGAATGGTTGCAAGTAATCTGTGGCACTTCATGGGTAGGTCCTCAGGCGAGCACCATATGTGGTGACTACGGGCAGGATTCATCAGTGTAGGGGAGTGGAATATAGATGATATGAGGATGTTTGTATAAGCTATATTATGGTGTGGTGTTTGTGGCCAGCTACTAGACTCTTGGGTGCATGGCCGGCCATGCACCAAAGAGTTTGCCCACTGCTTTAAGTACTGTAATAGTATGTGTAGAGAAGTGTAGAGGGCTGCAGGCAGTTTAGGGTAGGGGAGTGGAATGTGAATGGTTGCAAGTACACTGCTGCAGTTTGTGGGTAGGTCCTCCCGTGAGTAGCTTACGTGGTGACTTCAGGCAGGCTTCATTAGGATAGGGGAGTGGAATGTGGATGAAGTGAGGATGTTTGTATAGGCTGTATTATGCTGTGGTGTTTGTGTCCAGCTACTAGACTCACCCAAGAGTGTGCTGACTGGTTGCACGTACTGGAATACTATGTGTACAGAAGTGGACAGGGCCTCTGGTGGCTGGCTCATTGGAGTCAAGAGTATGCTGATTGGTTGCACGTACTGTAATACTATGTGAACAGAAGTGGACAGGGCCTTAGGTGATGCCTTATGTGTTTGGGTTATGGCCACTGGGCAGATTATTGGGTACTTTGCTGTATTATGCTGTATTGGTTGTGGGCAGTTAGTAGAGTCTTGGGTGCAGACCACCGCAGCCTAATACAGTCATGCACTCAACATTTTGACATTGTTATATGGATTGTATAGGAGGCAATGCAACCAAGATTGTGACCACTGGCTGTAAGTAGTGTAATAGTATGTGTACCAAAGTGGACAGGGTGTGTGGCAGGTGGCTTGTTGGACTGTCCTGATATTATTGAGTGTATGATAGTCTATGCAGTGCGAGGTGATTGTGGCCAGTCACTACATTCTTGGGTGCATGCACCCAAGAGTCCAAGAGTCTGCCCACTGCTTGAACTACTGCAATAGTATGTCTAGAAAAGTGCACAGGGTCTTAGGTGGCTGACTTATTGGATCCAAGAGTGTGCTGACTGGTTGCACGTACTGGAATACTATGTGTACAGAAGTGGACAGGGTCTCAGCTGGTTGGCTTATGTGTGTGGGTTGTGGCAGTGTATAGATTGTTGGGTGCATGGCTGTATTATGCTGTGCTGGTTGTGACCAGTTACCAGACTCTTGGGTGCATGGCTGGAGGACATTCACCCAAGAGTCTGGCCACTGGCTGTAAGTAGTGTAATAGTGTGTGTACAAAAGTGGACAGGGTGTGTGTCAGGTGGTTTGTTGGACTGTGTCAAGATTTTTGGGTGTATGATACTGTATGCAGTAGGAGGTAATTGTGGTCAGCTACTATAGTCTTGGGTGCATGGCCGGAGGCGAGGCACTCAAGAGTCCAAGAGTGTGGCCAATGGTTGAAATACTGTACTGGTATGTGTAGAAAAGTGGACAGGGACTCAGTCGGCTGGTTTATTGGACTCAAGACTGTGCTGAGTGGTTGCCCATGGTGGAATACTATGTAATTGTAAGTGGACTGGGCTTCAGGTGGCTGGCTATGTTGATTGTGAATACCTACTAGAGTCTTGGGTGCATGGCCGGAGGCGATGCACTCAAGAGTCAAAAGAGTGTGCCCACTGGTTGAAGTACTGTAATGGTATGTGTAGAAAAGTGGACATGGCCTCTGGCAGCTGGCTTATTGAATTCTAGAGTGTGCTGACTGGTTGCACGTACTGGAATACTATGTGTACAGAAGTGGATAGGGACTCAGGTGGATGCCTTATGTGTGTGGGTTGTGGCCACTGGGTAGATTTCTCAGTACTTTATTGTATTATGCTATATTGGTTGTGGGCAGTTAGTAGAGTCTTGGGTACAGAGGCCATGCATTCAAGAGTATGTCTATTGGCTGGAAGTATTGTAATAGTATGTCAGCTGAAGTGGATCTGGCTTCAGGTGGCTGTGTTATGAGTGTGGGTTGTGGTAAGTGGGCAGATGTTTGCATGCATGGCTGTATTATGCTGCAGTGGTTGTGGCCAGGGCCTAGACTCTTGGGTGCATGGCCAGAGGCCACAACCACTGCAGCATAATACAGCCATGCACTCAACTTTTTGACAGTGGCATATGCATTGCATAAATATGTGTACAGAATGCAATTTGCAGATTCGAAAGTAGTATGACACCAATAATTGTACAGTCACTGTATGTATTGTTGAGGCACTGTGCATCTTTTTTGCATGCACTGCAGAATACTTTTCAAGCAGCAATAGCAGTTTTGCCTAATGTGGTATGTGTAAATGCAGGAGAAATAGTTGTTTCATTGTCTGTGACAAAAAAAAAAACATAACACGTTAGGTACTTCGTAATATCGTATTGCATTGCAGACATGTGTGCACTTTGTGGACCCTCATAATTAGCACTTCACAAGTACTATGCTTTAAACAAGTGTACTGTTCAATGTGCTCAGTTCCTGTGGTTTTTTTCATGATCATTGGGTCTGTGGGCAAGAAAATCCATGCATGATTAAACCTTCTACATTCATTTGTTGTTATGTGGAACACTCTGTTTCAGTGACGTTTGCACTGCTTACAGTAATGTTTAAGGTGCATAACTATGTGGTATTGTGGTTATAGGCACTGTTGCAGTAGGTGGAATTGAAATGGCGTATGATTTTCTTTTTGGAAGTGGTGGTACTATGGTTGCAGTTAGATACCAGTTGGAGTATTCTAACTGTTTATTTGTTTTCTCTTTTTAGCAGTATTGGTTTATGCATTGGCTTGCTGTTGATGTTTTCTAAGTTCTGTAGTATTGCAGAATAATATTGCTGGATTGCGGGTTTAGTTAGATACATGTTGGCATATTCTAACTGTTGGTAGTTTGAAAGTTGTTGAGGGTATGTTTATAGCTCTGTGACTGCTGAAGGTTTATTTTGGCAGTTTGACTGCTGGAAGTTATATTGTAGTACTGCGGGTGCAGTAATATCCCAGTTGGTGTAAGATGGTTGTTTATACTTAATAAGTGTTCAAGGGCTTCCTCAGAAGAACTTTCATTTTTGCTGGTGGATTAATGGGAAGTAATATTGCAGTCTTACGGTTGTAGTTAGATTCCAATTGGCATATTCTAACTGTTTACAGTTTCTCATATGTGATGGTGGGTATTGGGCAGTAGATCAGTGAGTACATTTTGGTTTCAAGAATATTAAGTAGGCATTTGCACAATTTGCTGGTAATCTCTGTTTCAGAGTATTGGAAGTATCATTGCATTCTAACCATCCACCTTCATTTTTAATGTATGCAGTATAGTCACCTGCACTGGTTGTGACACCTCTGTGGTAGATTATGCCTACTGTTGTGAAGGTTTTCTTGCCAAGTGATACTTGTCCATGTGTGAAGCTAGTAAGCTTGCAGTTGCTTGTGATACCATCTGCATTTTATCGTAAAAGCATTACTATTACGCATTGGCTATGTGATTGTATCTGTAAGGTGGAACGATTGTCGGAATTGCAATTAGTACATAATATGCCATGGTTTGCATGTTGTACAAGCTGCTGAAATGGAATGGATTCACAGTTAGGTATAGATACATACACAAAGCGCTCATTAAGGACTTGTTCCTGCACTACATGGCTGCAGAGAGTGCACGTATGTTTCCACATGTATGAATCTGGAAGATTTCATTTATAGGTATGTTTTTGATTTCAGTAATCGCAGTAAGTACATTAGAAATTCTTGTGGATCTTCTTGTGAGTTTATAGTGAATCTTACCATTCCCACACAAAGTCCAATACCTGCCTTATTCCTGAGACACTGTAAGTGTTGTGCATAGAACCAAGAGGCACACCTATATATGATACGGGTAAGGGATAATGATGATCAGGTAAGTAAGGAGTATGAAATTTAGGAAGTAAATTTAAGGTGCAGGGGGAAATAAGCTCAACCTTGCCATCTAGTTTGGATACATATAGACAAAAAGTGGTTGTTCCCAAAGGATTTTGGTAACTCCCGTCCCCTGCACACTATCAATAATCTGTAACAACAGATCAACAATTCAATGGAGTTATACACTAATTTAGTGAATAGTTTCAAAACATTTTAAAAAATAAATTGATGTGGTAAGAATCATTTCTTCAGACAGAAGACTTTTTTACAAAGGTTTCAACATTTTTATTGTACAAAATACATAATAGCGCCCAACGCGTTTCGAGTTGTCCACTCTTCTTCAGGGGTAAAGGAACAATTTCTTTAGTTTCTATGAAAACAGAGAAAATAACCATAATTTAGCAAAAAGATCCATATATATATTTGATCATATATGTTATTTAATCTCCTATATACAATATTTGGTGAGTCCAGTCTACAGAGGACCAAACTGGTTTTAAAAGGATACAGGTACTTTTTCAAAAACCTACATGGACCCTATATTCTAATAGTGTTTTAGGTTAGAATCTTGACTCGTTTTAGAAAACAGTTTTTTTAGAACATAATAAAGAGTCAATTAAGGTAGTATAGAGCAGTAAATCACGGGGGTGTGAGGTAAACTTACCAACTAAGGTATGTTGAATAAAATAAAGGAATAGGGTGTGGAAGCTGACAATCAATATCTCATATTAGAACTTCTGAAATGTAGTCAAAATTCTTCATAAACACCTAACTGAAAATAGGAGAAATCTAGTGTGAATATAATGGCATCTAGGGATTCTGCATTGTAATACCTAAAAAATAAGGTTTAAAAGGGACTTACTTGTAGCAAGAGGCTGAAGTGCTACATTTAGAAATTGGGAAGAGGCGGTGCTTCCGTAAATAGATTTCTTTCTCGACTGTCATTGGGTGAAGTTCAAATTAGTGAGAAGTATTCCCGCTAAGGAGTGATATAGAATAAAAATGATAGTTAGGTCAGCGAGGTGCCCATAATGTTAAAGATACGTGCGGAAGTACCGGAGAGTCCTCATAGCAACTTACTTGTAAATATACTTGTAGAAGTATCAAGTCTTCATAGTGGGTCCATTCGCCGGAACGCGGATGCAACTCCACCATGAAGACTCGCTTTAAATACTGTGAGGCCGATTCATGGAATAATTAGCGCGGCGCAAGTGGGCAAAAACGTGCGAATCGCAGTGGAATAGCGAAAATCGCAGTGAACGTGCGAAAATCGCACGAAAAGCAGCGCACGTCGATTCATGGAAGGCCGTGCGCGAGAAAACCAGCGGATGTGCGAAAAAAAAGTGCGCGGCGCACGTTGGCGCACGTTGGCGCACAGGCCATCTAACAGCGTGCGCCAGGTCACAGCGAAAATCGCACAGGCCACAGCGAAATTCGCACATAGCGCGGCGCACGCAATAAAAGTAGGCGGAACACGGGCGTAACACTCGGAATGGGGAACAACTTGCCAAAACGTGGGCGTCACGGGGGAAGTACAGGGCACAAGTGCGCGGAACGCCCACACGCTCGCCTACAACACGTATTCATGGAATAGAATAGGGGAAAAAACCAGCGCACAGGCACAAACACGACCGCCACAAGAAAGGAGGCGGTAGCGTCTCTGCGGCTGTAAGAAATGTGCGCCAAAAGGTGCGCCAACAAATAGCACCTATATACTGCCATGATGAATGTCCCATACTGTGGCCCTCCAGGAAAAATGACGTGCAAAGGGGTACCCACAAACACGGACACGCGCTGACAAAAAACGTGTGCATGTATACCGGGGTGCGCGGGAAGTGTCACACGCGATTTGCAGGGTACGTGCATCACAGGGGTTCGCGTGAAGTTATTCACACGATCGGGCCTGGGGGAGCGGGCTACGTGTATTACAGGGGTTCGCGTGAAGTTCCTCACGCGATCGGGCCTGGGGGAGCGGGCTACGTGTATTACAGGGGTTCGCGTGAAGTTCCTCACGCGATCGGGCCTGGGGGAGCGGGCTACGTGTATTTCAGGGGTTCGCGTGAAGTTCCACACGCGAATAGCCTGGGCGCGTGAATTTGAGGGGTGCGCGGGAAGTTCCACACGCGATCGGGCCTGGGGGAGCGGGCTACGTGTATTTCAGGGGTTCGCGTGAAGTTCCACACGCGATCGGGCCTGGGGGAGCGGGCTACGTGTATTACAGGGGTTCGCGTGAAGTTCCACACGCGAATAGCCTGGGCGCGTGTATTTCAGGGGTGCGCGGGAAGTTTTACACGCGAATAGCCTGGGCGTGTGTATTTCAGGGGTGCGCGGGAAGTTTTACACGCGAATAGCCTGGGCGCGTGTATTTCAGGGGTGCGCGGGAAGTTTTACACGCGATTTCTGCACGGTACGTGTATTTCAGGGGTGCCGGGGAGTCCCACATGTGATTTGACAGTGTGGGTCCTCCCAGGTGTACCCTGTACACCCTCCACGGCCCCTGCAGGCAGCCAACACCACAGGGGACTACCCTGCATCCCTGGTCATGTCCCGCAGGCAGCCCACCCAACATGGGCATGCCCCCCAGCAAAGGCACATGTCTCCTTGAACACCAACACATGTCCCCTTGCACCCCCACCCCCCAGCACTGTGGGGCACCTGCCAGTAGGCCCCCACCCATGTCCAACTCATGTCTCCCACCACCCCCACCCCCCAGCCACCAGGGTCACCCTCCACCAGGGCCCCACTCATGTCTCCCACCACCCCCACCCCCCAGCACTGTGGGGCACCTGCCAGCAGGCCCCCACCCATGTCCAACTCATGTCTCCCACCACCCCCACCCCCCAGCCACCAGGGTCACCCTCCACCAGGGCCCCACTCATGTCTCCCACCACCCCCACCCCCCAGCACTGTGGGGCACCTGCCAGTAGGCCCCCACCCATGTCCAACTCATGTCTCCCACCACCCCCACCCCCCAGCACTGTGGGGCACCTGCCAGCAGGCCCCCACCCATGTCCAACTCATGTCTCCCACCACCCCCAACCCCCAGCACTGTGGGGCACCTGCCAGTAGGCCCCCACCCATGTCCAACTCATGTCTCCCACCACCCCCACCCCCCAGCACTGTGGGGCACCTGCCAGCAGGCCCCCACCCATGTCCAACTCATGTCTCCCACCACCCCCACACCCCAGCACTGTGGGGCACCTGCCAGCAGGCCCCCACCCATGTCCAACTCATGTCTCCCACCACCCCCACCCCCCAGCCACCAGGGTCACCCTCCACCAGGGCCCCACTCATGTCTCCCACCACCCCCACCCCCCAGCAGTGCAGGGTCACCCTCCACCAGGGCCCCACTCATGTCTCCCACCACCCCCACCCCGCAGCACTGTGGGGCACCTGCCAGCAGGCCCCCACCCATGTCCAACTCATGTCTCCCACCACCCCCACCCCCCAGCCACCAGGGTCACCCTCCACCAGGGCCCCACTCATGTCTCCCACCACCCCCACCCCCCAGCACTGTGGGGCACCTGCCAGCAGGCCCCCACCCATGTCCAACTCATGTCTCCCACCACCCCCACCCCCCAGCACTGTGGGGCACCTGCCAGCAGTCCCCCACCCATGTCCAACTCATGTCTCCCACCACCCCCACCCCCCAGCACTGTGGGGCACCTGCCAGCAGGCCCCCACCCATGTCCAACTCATGTCTCCCACCACCCCCACACCCCAGCAGTGCAGGGTCACCCTCCACCAGGCCCCCACTCATGTCTGTCACCACCCCCACCCCCCAGCCACCAGGGTCACCCTCCACCAGGCCCCCACTCATGTCCCCTATCACCCCCACCCCCCAGCCACCAGGGTCACCCTCCACCAGGCCCCCACTCATGTCTCCCATCACCCCCACACCCCAGCAGTGCAGGGTCACCCTCCACCAGGGCCCCACTCATGTCTCCCACCACCCCCACCCCGCAGCACTGTGGGGCACCTGCCAGCAGGCCCCCACCCATGTCCAACTCATGTCTCCCACCACCCCCACCCCCCAGCCACCAGGGTCACCCTCCACCAGGGCCCCACTCATGTCTCCCACCACCCCCACCCCCCAGCACTGTGGGGCACCTGCCAGCAGGCCCCCACCCATGTCCAACTCATGTCTCCCACCACCCCCACACCTCAGCAGTGCAGGGTCACCCTCCACCAGGCCCCCACTCATGTCTGTCACCACCCCCACCCCCCAGCCACCAGGGTCACCCTCCACCAGGCCCCCACTCATGTCCCCCTGCACCCCCACCCCCCTGCCACCATGTGCAGCCCCCACCAGGTCCTCACAATCCCCAATCATGTGCGTAATGGTCATCCTCCACAGCCAAAAAGACCTACCAAGTAACCCATTCACCCACATGGAAATGGAAATCACATGTTACACCCCCAATGTACATGAAGCAAATGAACCCATGTCCGTCACACACATATTTTCAAATTGAATGGGAAAACACACAACATGACATGCATGAAACCAATGAGATGAAACCACACAGTGAACAATGGGAAAAAAAATGTATTGAAAAAAATACAAATGCCAAAGAAAGAAAACTAACTGCAATGTAAATGTGAAAAAATAAGCTGCATGTCCGCATAATAACACAAAACTAGAAAATCAAATCCAAAAAATTATGTCCAAAGTGAAATGTAAAAACTCTCCATGCAACAAAGAACTATGTACAAAAATAACAAGGGTCCATCATCACAACTGAACTAAGGAAACCTCCTAAAAAACCTACCTAAATATCAACTATATACAAAAAGTGGAGCAGTGTCCGTCGACTCCAAATAATAATAAGAACGAAAGGAAACCTAAAACTAAAGAACTATATACAAAGGCGGCGGGCAAGTCCAGCGGCTCACTCTGTGGTGTCCCGGGCCAGGGCATCATCGAACTCCTGTTCGATGTCCCGGAGGCGGTCCAGTTCCATGGCCCCGAGGGTCCGCAGGGACGACGCCGTGTCCTCCTCCAACCCCCTGCGGATTGCCTCGAGGCACTCGGCCCGCCTCAGGGCCCTCCGCATGGAGTTCTCCGCCCTGACCATTGTGAGCCGCGCCTCTTCCGCCCGCCGCCGCTCCGCACCTATGGCGTGGCCCAACCGCTGCCACACGGAAGACACTCTCTGTCCTGGGTCCTCCTGCCCTCCGGCCGATGCCTGCCCCTCCGATGTCGAAGGCCCCGAGCCTTCATGGCTCCCACCATCTTGCTGCTGCTGCTGCTCTGCCTCTGCCCGTGCACTGCCTCCTGCTGCCTGCACATCCTCCGCCGGCTGGGGTGCACCTGTTGATGTGGCCACCCCTGCTGGACGTCCGACTCCCGACTGTGGCAGGGATGCCTCCTCCACCAGCCTGGCCGCACTGTCAGAGGCAGCTCCACAGGGCACCCAGGTGACTGATGGGTGGGAAGATGGCACAGAGGACGACTGGCGCGTAGGGGGTCCAGTTGAGGAGGGGGTCGGAGCAAGCCCCATCAGACAGCGGAATCCGGCCTGGGTGACCTGTCCCAGCAGGCTGACGTGGTCAACGAGCCATTCGAGATGACGTGCAGTCTCTCCATGAAAAGACTGCAGGTCACCTCGCATGGCCCGTTGACGCAACGCCACGCCAGCCAGGACAGGCTCAACCCGGTCCTGGATGGCCACGTCCGCAGGCAGAGGAAGGCCAGTTGACGTCAGCTCATCCCCTGCCTGAAAACGGGTCTGGACGTAGGCATCCCTGCTGGTGCAAGATGATGCAGGGACAGGATCGGGGACAGGATTGCACACAGGCACCTCCGCGGCCGCCTGTGCTGCCTCCTGTCCCTGGTCCTGCACTGCACCACTAGCACCAGTGGGATCCCCACCTCCAGACCCTGTCTCTGGTGCTTGCGCGGCCCCCTCCTCCACCAAACCCCCCACCAACCTGGATGACTCTGTGCCATCTTCCCCTGTTGGGCCCTGTGGGGTCCCAGCTGCCCCTTCTGCTGCCGAGGAGTCCAACTGCAACCTCCGCCTCTTGGACCTCCCCCCGGCAGCTGCGGCCTGGGACGCGGCACCGGACTCCTCACTCCCCGACGAGATGACAACACGGGAGGGGAGCCGGGCCTTGCGTCTCCGGCTGGCGGTCGGATCCCCGCCGCTGTGCTCCACAGCACCTTCTCCGCCCTCTTCATCAGTTGACGCTGCAGACAGGGAGAAACAAAACACAGGCATCAGGGCACTGTACAATGGACACATACACGCATGACAGTTGCACATGAGTGGCATTGGCAAACCTCAGACATGTCATCACAATCCCCAACACACATGTCATTGCAACTGGCACACATGAGCCACACCACAGCCATATCGCAACTGCCACCACCATCCCTACACATACAACAGCATCAGCAGCCAAAGGGGAGCCATACATCACATGCAACACAGGAAGTGCACCACACATGTACACACACCACCACACTTGCATGCATGTCTACACCTCTGCCAAGTGTCGCACTGTTCAGACGGGCATCCATGTCACATCTGCCAATCAGGCTTCCACATACCGCTGTCACATGCATCCATGTAGCATCACTGTTGCACCTTTGACAAATACACACACATGCACATGTACACAGTGCTCATACATGCAGCCGAAAACAACATACATGCCTGACATCACGGACATGTCTACTTACATACACATTCATCCAAACATGTGTGCACGCACAACTGCATTTGCCATGCAAGCCCACACACACAAGCACCATCCATGTCTCACACATTACAGCCCTCGCATGTGTCAGCCCCACGGCCCTGTACACCCCCACCCATACTCCACCCCATACAAACAGATGTGCAACCGGCACAATGGGGAATGATCACCACACGCCCTGCTCACAACCAGGATGCATGTACACTCACCGCTCGACTCCAGACGGCTCTGCTTCTCTAGGACCTGGACGTGGAGCGCTGGGGATATGCGTTCCAGGACCCCCATCTGTTCTTCCGACAAGTGGCCCCGGCGCCCCTTGGCATCCGCTGCCTTCAAGAGGCGCCGGGCCTTGTTCAGGGTCCTGGACCTGAAGTCCTCCCAGCGCTTCCTGACATGTTGTAAGTCCCGGACTGCCACCCCCTCCGCGTTGATGGCAGTCACGATGTCTGTCCAGATCCGAGTCCGTCCTTCCTTGTCGGCGCGGGAACTTCCAAAGAGGGCATCATACTGCCCCAGGACTTGCTCCACCAGGACACCAACTTCGGTGGCACTGAAGCTGGTGCCCCTCTGCCTCTCTGGCCGGGGGTTGTCAGTGGTCACAGATGGTGTTAGCCCCGACATGACAACCCCAGAGGCAGGAGTGGGTGGGCAACTGGGTCCTGGGGCTGGGCTGTGGAGCGATGGAATTCCAGTCGGGAGTCTTCTGTTCCAGCAGGGGTGGTCACAGCAACAGCACCCCTGGCTGATGTGCAGGCAGCAAATGGCAGTGCACGTGGGCAGCAGGCAGTCAGGCAGCAGCAGATAGCAGGTGGGAGCGTGCTCGGGGCTCTGGGGGGCAGTAATTCGGCCTTCTGGGCAGGAGCGTGGTCTCCCGTGTGCTCACGCGTGGACAGCTTGGTACGGAGTGAATTGGCACGTGAAAATCCTGCACGTCAGCGTGAAAACCGAGGAAAGGCCCTTAGCGCGTAAGCGCGTCAGCACGCATACGCGATTCCATTGGACCAAAGGCCCTCAGCGCGTAAGCGCGTCTGTGACGTGACCCGCACGGGTGTTTCCCACACAGCACGTGATGACAGAGCACACGTGGAAAGACTGCACGTCAGAGTCTCATTGCGTGTGATTGGTGGAAATGGCCGTACACCGGGATACAGGTGCGCTGACGTACTTGCGTGTGTAAGTGTCCGCGCACACCTCATATACACGTACATAGGCCAATCGCGTGTACACGCACTTTTGTCCAATTACACGCGATGAGACTCTGACGTGCAGTCTTTCCACGTGTGCTCTGTCATCACGTGCTGTGTGGGAAACACCCGTGCGGGTCACGTCACAGACGCGCTTACGCGCTGAGGGCCTTTGGTCCAATGGAATCGCGTATGCGTGCTGACGCGCTTACGCGCTAAGGGCCTTTCCTCGGTTTTCACGCTGACGTGCAGGATTTTCACGTGCC
This sequence comes from Ambystoma mexicanum, assembly GCF_040938575.1. Classification (NCBI taxonomy): domain Eukaryota; kingdom Metazoa; phylum Chordata; class Amphibia; order Caudata; family Ambystomatidae; genus Ambystoma; species Ambystoma mexicanum. The sequence continues at coordinate 1,438,727,218 of NC_090921.1, forward strand.
AATTCACTCCGTACCAAGCTGGCCACGCGTGAGCACACGGGAGACCACGCTCCTGCCCAGAAGGCCGAATTACTGCCCCCCAGAGCCCCGAGCACGCTCCCACCTGCTATCTGCTGCTGCCTGACTGCCTGCTGCCCACGTGCACTGCCATTTGCTGCCTGCACATCAGCCAGGGGTGCTGTTGCTGTGACCACCCCTGCTGGAACAGAAGACTCCCGACTGGAATTCCATCGCTCCACAGCCCAGCCCCAGGACCCAGTTGCCCACCCACTCCTGCCTCTGGGGTTGTCATGTCGGGGCTAACACCATCTGTGACCACTGACAACCCCCGGCCAGAGAGGCAGAGGGGCACCAGCTTCAGTGCCACCGAAGTTGGTGTCCTGGTGGAGCAAGTCCTGGGGCAGTATGATGCCCTCTTTGGAAGTTCCCGCGCCGACAAGGAAGGACGGACTCGGATCTGGACAGACATCGTGACTGCCATCAACGCGGAGGGGGTGGCAGTCCGGGACTTACAACATGTCAGGAAGCGCTGGGAGGACTTCAGGTCCAGGACCCTGAACAAGGCCCGGCGCCTCTTGAAGGCAGCGGATGCCAAGGGGCGCCGGGGCCACTTGTCGGAAGAACAGATGGGGGTCCTGGAACGCATATCCCCAGCGCTCCACGTCCAGGTCCTAGAGAAGCAGAGCCGTCTGGAGTCGAGCGGTGAGTGTACATGCATCCTGGTTGTGAGCAGGGCGTGTGGTGATCATTCCCCATTGTGCCGGTTGCACATCTGTTTGTATGGGGTGGAGTATGGGTGGGGGTGTACAGGGCCGTGGGGCTGACACATGCGAGGGCTGTAATGTGTGAGACATGGATGGTGCTTGTGTGTTTGGGCTTGCATGGCAAATGCAGTTGTGCGTGCACACATGTTTGGATGAATGTGTATGTAAGTAGACATGTCCGTGATGTCAGGCATGTATGTTGTTTTCGGCTGCATGTATGAGCACTGTGTACATGTGCATGTGTGTGTATTTGTCAAAGGTGCAACAGTGATGCTACATGGATGCATGTGACAGCGGTATGTGGAAGCCTGATTGGCAGATGTGACATGGATGCCCGTCTGAACAGTGCGACACTTGGCAGAGGTGTAGACATGCATGCAAGTGTGGTGGTGTGTGTACATGTGTGGTGCACTTCCTGTGTTGCATGTGATGTATGGCTCCCCTTTGGCTGCTGATGCTGTTGTATGTGTAGGGATGGTGGTGGCAGTTGCGATATGGCTGTGGTATGGCTCATGTGTGCCAGTTGCAATGACATGTGTGTTGGGGATTGTGATGACATGTCTGAGGTTTGCCAATGCCACTCATGTGCAACTGTCATGCGTGTATGTGTCCATTGTACAGTGCCCTGATGCCTGTGTTTTGTTTCTCCCTGTCTGCAGCGTCAACTGATGAAGAGGGCGGAGAAGGTGCTGTGGAGCACAGCGGCGGGGATCCGACCGCCAGCCGGAGACGCAAGGCCCGGCTCCCCTCCCGTGTTGTCATCTCGTCGGGGAGTGAGGAGTCCGGTGCCGCGTCCCAGGCCGCAGCTGCCGGGGGGAGGTCCAAGAGGCGGAGGTTGCAGTTGGACTCCTCGGCAGCAGAAGGGGCAGCTGGGACCCCACAGGGCCCAACAGGGGAAGATGGCACAGAGTCATCCAGGTTGGTGGGGGTTTGGTGGAGGAGGGGGCCGCGCAAGCACCAGAGACGGGGTCTGGAGGTGGGGATCCCACTGGTGCTAGTGGTGCAGTCCAGGACCAGGGACAGGAGGCAGCACAGGCGGCCGCGGAGGTGCCTGTGTGCAATCCTGTCCCCGATCCTGTCCCTGCATCATCTTGCACCAGCAGGGATGCCTACGTCCAGACCCGTTTTCAGGCAGGGGATGAGCTGACGTCAACTGGCCTTCCTCTGCCTGCGGACGTGGCCATCCAGGTCCAGGTTGAGCCTGTCCTGGCTGGTGTGGCGTTGCGTCAACGGGCCATGCGAGGTGACCTGCAGTCTTTTCATGGAGAGACTGCACGTCATCTCGAATGGCTCTTTGACCACGTCAGCCTGCTGGGACAGGTCACCCAGACCGGATTCCTCCGTCTGATGGGGCTTGTTCCGACCCCCTCCTCAACTGGACCCCCTACGCGCCAGTCGTCCTCTGTGCCATCTTCCCACCCATCAGTCACCTGGGTGCCCTGTGGAGCTGCCTCTGACAGTGCGGCCAGGCTGGTGGAGGAGGCATCCCTGCCACAGTCGGGAGTCAGACGTCCAGCAGGGGTGGCCACATCAACAGGTGCACCCCAGCCGGCGGAGGATGTGCAGGCAGCAGGAGGCAGTGCACGGGCAGAGGCAGAGCAGCAGCAGCAGCAAGATGGTGGGAGCCATGAAGGCTCGGGGCCTTCGACATCGGAGGGGCAGGCATCGGCCGGAGGGCAGGAGGACCCAGGACAGAGAGTGTCTTCCGTGTGGCAGCGGTTGGGCCACGCCATAGGTGCGGAGCGGCGGCGGGCGGAAGAGGCGCGGCTCACAATGGTCAGGGCGGAGAACTCCATGCGGAGGGCCCTGAGGCGGGCCGAGTGCCTCGAGGCAATCCGCAGGGGGTTGGAGGAGGACACGGCGTCGTCCCTGCGGACCCTCGGGGCCATGGAACTGGACCGCCTCCGGGACATCGAACAGGAGTTCGATGATGCCCTGGCCCGGAACACCACAGAGTGAGCCGCTGGACTTGCCCGCCGCCTTTGTATATAGTTCTTTAGTTTTAGGTTTCCTTTCGTTCTTATTATTATTTGGAGTCGACGGACACTGCTCCACTTTTTGTATATAGTTGATATTTAGGTAGGTTTTTTAGGAGGTTTCCTTAGTTCAGTTGTGATGATGGACCCTTGTTATTTTTGTACATAGTTCTTTGTTGCATGGAGAGTTTTTACATTTCACTTTGGACATAATTTTTTGGATTTGATTTTCTAGTTTTGTGTTTTTATGCGGACATGCAGCTTATTTTTTCACATTTACATTGTAGTTAGTTTTCTTTCTTTGGCATTTGTATTTTTTTCAATACATTTTTTTTTCCATTGTTCACTGTGTGGTTTCATCTCATTGGTTTCATGCATGTCATGTTGTGTGTTTTCCCATTCAATTTGAAAATATGTGTGTGACGGACATGGGTTCATTTGCTTCATGTACATTGGGGGTGTAACATGTGATTTCCATTTCCATGTGGGTGAATGGGTTACTTGGTAGGTCTTTTTGGCTGTGGAGGATGACCATTACGCACATGATTGGGGATTGTGAGGACCTGGTGGGGGCTGCACATGGTGGCAGGGGGGTGGGGGTGCAGGGGGACATGAGTGGGGGCCTGGTGGAGGTTAAGCCTGCACTGCTGGGGGGTGGGGGTGGTGGGAGACATGAGTGGGGGCCTGGTGGAGGGTGACCCTGCACTGCTGGGGTGTGGGGGTGATGGGAGACATGAGTGGGGGCCTGGTGGAGGGTGACCCTGGTGGCTGGGGGGTGGGGGTGATAGGGGACATGAGTGGGGGCCTGGTGGAGGCTGCCCCTGCACTGCTGGGGGGTGGGGGTGGTGGGAGACATGAGTGGGGGCCTGGTGGAGGCTGCCCCTGCACTGCTGGGGGGTGGGGGTGGTGGGAGACATGAGTGGGGGCCTGGTGGAGGGTGCCCCTGCACTGCTGGGGGGTGGGGGTGGTGGGAGACATGAGTGGGGGCCTGGTGGAGGGTGCCCCTGGTGGCGGGGGGTGGGGGTGATAGGGGACATGAGTGGGGGCCTGGTGGAGGCTGCCCCTGCACTGCTGGGGGGTGGGGGTGGTGGGAGACATGAGTGGGGGCCTGGTGGAGGCTGCCCCTGCACTGCTGGGGGGTGGGGGTGGTGGGAGACATGAGTGGGGGCCTGGTGGAGGGTGCCCCTGGTGGCGGGGGGGTGGGGGTGATAGGGGACATGAGTGGGGGCCTGGTGGAGGCTGCCCCTGCACTGCTGGGGGGTGGGGGTGGTGGGAGACATGAGTGGGGGCCTGGTGGAGGCTGCCCCTGCACTGCTGGGGGGTGGGGGTGGTGGGAGACATGAGTGGGGGCCTGGTGGAGGGTGCCCCTGGTGGCGGGGGGGTGGGGGTGATAGGGGACATGAGTGGGGGCCTGGTGGAGGGTGCCCCTGCACTGCTGGGGGGTGGGGGTGGTGGGAGACATGAGTGGGGGCCTGGTGGAGGCTGCCCCTGCACTGCTGGGGGGTGGGGGTGGTGGGAGACATGAGTGGGGGCCTGGTGGAGGGTGCCCCTGCACTGCTGGGGGGTGGGGGTGGTGGGAGACATGAGTGGGGGCCTGGTGGAGGCTGCCCCTGCACTGCTGGGGGGTGGGGGTGGTGGGAGACATGAGTGGTGGCCTGGTGGAGGCTGCCCCTGCACTGCTGGGGGGTGGGGGTGGTGGGAGACATGAGTGGGGGCCTGGTGGAGGGTGCCCCTGCACTGCTGGGGGGTGGGGGTGGTGGGAGACATGAGTGGGGGCCTGGTGGAGGCTGCCCCTGCACTGCTGGGGGGTGGGGGTGGTGGGAGACATGAGTGGGGGCCTGGTGGAGGCTGCCCCTGCACTGCTGGGGGGTGGGGGTGGTGGGAGACATGAGTGGGGGCCTGGTGGAGGGTGCCCCTGCACTGCTGGGGGGTGGGGGTGGTGGGAGACATGAGTGGGGGCCTGGTGGAGGGTGCCCCTGGTGGCGGGGGGTGGGGGTGATAGGGGACATGAGTGGGGGCCTGGTGGAGGGTGCCCCTGCACTGCTGGGGGGTGGGGGTGGTGGGAGACATGAGTGGGGGCCTGGTGGAGGCTGCCCCTGCACTGCTGGGGGGTGGGGGTGGTGGGAGACATGAGTGGGGGCCTGGTGGAGGGTGCCCCTGGTGGCTGGGGGGTGGGGGTGGTGGGAGACATGAGTGGGGGCCTGGTGGAGGGTGCCCCTGCACTGCTGGGGGGTGGGGGTGGTGGGAGACATGAGTGGGGGCCTGGTGGAGGCTGCCCCTGCACTGCTGGGGGGTGGGGGTGGTGGGAGACATGAGTGGGGGCCTGGTGGAGGCTGCCCCTGCACTGCTGGGGGGTGGGGGTGGTGGGAGACATGAGTGGGGGCCTGGTGGAGGGTGCCCCTGCACTGCTGGGGGGTGGGGGTGGTGGGAGACATGAGTGGGGGCCTGGTGGAGGCTGCCCCTGCACTGCTGGGGGGTGGGGGTGGTGGGAGACATGAGTGGGGGCCTGGTGGAGGCTGCCCCTGCACTGCTGGGGGGTGGGGGTGGTGGGAGACATGAGTGGGGGCCTGGTGGAGGGTGCCCCTGCACTGCTGGGGGGTGGGGGTGGTGGGAGACATGAGTGGGGGCCTGGTGGAGGGTGCCCCTGGTGGCGGGGGGTGGGGGTGATAGGGGACATGAGTGGGGGCCTGGTGGAGGCTGCCCCTGCACTGCTGGGGGGTGGGGGTGGTGGGAGACATGAGTGGGGGCCTGGTGGAGGCTGCCCCTGCACTGCTGGGGGGTGGGGGTGGTGGGAGACATGAGTGGGGGCCTGGTGGAGGGTGCCCCTGGTGGCGGGGGGGTGGGGGTGATAGGGGACATGAGTGGGGGCCTGGTGGAGGGTGCCCCTGCACTGCTGGGGGGTGGGGGTGGTGGGAGACATGAGTGGGGGCCTGGTGGAGGCTGCCCCTGCACTGCTGGGGGGTGGGGGTGGTGGGAGACATGAGTGGGGGCCTGGTGGAGGCTGCCCCTGCACTGCTGGGGGGTGGGGGTGGTGGGAGACATGAGTGGGGGCCTGGTGGAGGGTGACCCTGGTGGCTGGGGGGTGGGGGTGGTGGGAGACATGAGTGGGGGCCTGGTGGAGGGTGCCCCTGCACTGCTGGGGGGTGGGGGTGCAGGGGGACATGAGCAGGTGTGCAGGGTAGTCCCCTGTTTTGTGGGCTGCCTGCAGGGGCTGTGGAGGGTGTACAGGGAACACCTGTGAGGACCCACCCAGCCTAATTGCGTGTGATAATTCCCGCACACCCCTGTAATACACGTACCAAGCCAAATCGCGTGTGATAATTCCCACGCACCCCTGTAATACACGTACCTGGCCAAATCGCATGTGAAACTTCCCGCGTACCCCTGTAATACACGTACCCTGGCCAATCGCGTGTTGAACTTCCCGCGTACCCCTGTAATACACGTACCCTGGCCAATCGCGTGTTAAACTTCCCGCGTACCCCTGTAATACACGTACCCTGGCTAATCGCGTGTATAACTTCACGCGTACCCCTGTAATACACGTACCCTGGCCAATCGCGTGTTAAACTTCCTGCGTACCCCTGTAATACATGTACCCTGGCCAATCGCGTGTTATACTTCCCGCGTACCCCTGTAATACACGTACCCTGGCTAATCGCGTGTTAAACTTCCCGCGTACCCCTGTAATACACTTACCCTGGCTAATCGCGTGTTAAACTTCCCGCGTACCCCTGTAATACACGTACCCTGGCCAATCGCGTGTTAAACTTCCCGCGTACCCCTGTAATACACGTACCCTGGCTAATCGCGTGTATGACTTCACGTGTACCCCTGTAATACACTTACACTGGCTAATCGCGTGTTAAACTTCCCGCGTACCCCTGTGATACACGTACCCTGGCCAATCGCGTGTTAAACTTCCCGCGTACCCCTGTAATACACGTACCCTGGCCAATCGCGTGTTAAACTTCCCGCGTACCCCTGTAATACACGTACCCTGGCTAATCGCGTGTATGACTTCACGTGTACCCCTGTAATACACTTACCCTGGCTAATCGCGTGTTAAACTTCCCGCGTACCCCTGTAATACACGTACCCTGGCCAATCGCGTGTTAAACTTCCCGCGTACCCCTGTAATACACATACCCTGGCCAATCGCGTGTTAAACTTCCCGCGTACCCCTGTAATACACGTACCCTGGCTAATCGCGTGTATGACTTCACGTGTACCCCTGTAATACACTTACCCTGGCTAATCGCGTGTATGACTTCACGTGTACCCCTGATATGCACGTTACCCGCTTTGCGTTCCTTGTTTGGCTGCCCTGTAAACTGGTCCAGGGTTAGCGCAGCCCTTTGCGATGATTTAGCGATTTTGCTGGCTTTTCCTTGCGCGAGGGCGTTCTTGGGGGCGTTACTGGCGCTGCTGCAGGGTCGCTGCGATACTCTGCGCCACGGCTGGTTTGGGAGCATGAAATCCATGAATACGCTGTGCGCGGAAATCGGTTTTAGCGCACGTGCCTGGCGCAGTCAATCGCACGCGGACACTCTGCGCCAGCCGCTTGCGACACTTTTCTGCGAAATTCTATGAATTACCCTGTGTGTCTTTTCTCACGCGCATGCGTGCATGCATCATGCGGCAGCTCATGTGCGCATGTGTTTTTTCGGGTACTCTACGTCAGACGGCCCATCGTCTCAGGAACGGAAAGTATTTTTCAACCTCTAGCAATTTACCTGGATACAGTGCTACAACATGTAATACAAAAGACAGAGGCCCTCATTACGACCCTGGCGGAAATCGTGGCGCCAAATGCACCATGGAGCACGGCGGAAAGCTGCCGATAGCGCCATGGGGGTTGGCGGATTTACCGCCCCATTCCGAGGTTGGCGGGGCGGTAAATCCCCATTCCCCATTTACCCTTCCCCATTCCCATTTTTGCCCCATAGGGTATAATCGGAGTGGGGAAGGCGTTAATTACGCCACCGTAAAATACGGTGGCGTAATTAACAACAAGGTCCCGTAGCGCCATGGATTTCTCCGCCCGGAAAAACCAGGCGGAAAACGCTCCATGGCGCTACGGGAACTCGTAGTAGGGCGGACGGGTCCGCCGCGAATACCGCTGGCGTAAACCCACTCCGCCAGGGTCGTAATGAGGCCCAGAAACCTATCTGAGGGACACGGCTCACTTTTTTACAAAATATCAAAGATCTTGACATGGATGAACCCAATCTCAAACAGTTCTGTGTCTGACTCATTTGATGGAAGTCCATGAGGTTTCTTTGAAGAGGTAGTTCTCTTTGTTTGTGCAGTTGCGTGTGCATTTGCCTTTTCAGTACATGCTTCTGTGGTTGTTGTATTTGATGGAGTACCAGCTGTTTTCAATTTCATTGGTGGTACTGTTGGGAGATCATGTATAAGTTATGTTTGCTCTAGGTTTTCTTTTACAAAGTTTGCCTTTTTGAGGAACAGAGTATATTTTGAGATGGGGTGTGTAGAGTGCACATAGTCTGTTGTACTCTACGATGTAAGTAATGCCAGCTTTGACTTTACTTGCCTCAAAATTGACTAGAAATAGTCCTGCAAGTGTACGTAGTTGTGACAGTGCTACTTAACTCATGCTTTCCTTAAAGACTGAGCTGCCAATGTCAATCAATGCTTGATCTACGGTTAGACCTTGCGATTTATGAATATGATATGATATGATATGGCATTTGTAACGCGCCTATACACAAGTGTTTCAATAGTGACTGCGTATGCTAGAGACAGAGAAAACTGCTCTTTGCATACATACATGTCTTTGAAAAGAAGGGATGAAGCTGTTGAGCATCCTATCCTTTTAACTTCTGAAAGTTTGTCAAACTGAATATTGACAAACTGAATGCTATTGTCACGTGGCTATGTCTGGAACCCAACAACTGTACCAAGTGCTCCATTAACTAAACCTTGTTCCACATTAAGGTTACGCTTTAGCATTACTCTACAGTTTAAACACAATGTTAACATTTTCTCAAAACCAGCTGTGTTAGAGATAGAGTTCTCCAAGGTATTTAGTCGTGCTTTGGCTTGTTGACACATAGGTACGGTCACACCGTGCACGTCCAGTTTCTCTGTGGAGTAAATGTGTGCTAAATGTTCCATGAAATCAGTAGCCCATGAGTTGTGCCCGTATAGCTCATGGATACTTCTGCTATTTAAGATTGATGATGCTTCCTTAGAAAGCACACCAATGGAAATGCTTTACAAAATGTTGACATAGATGAGTTCTGCAGACTGATGCATGTTTTCAGTTAGTTCTCTGTATTGGAAATGTTGCCAGAGATTTACATTTCCTATGCTGCGAAGTATCTTATGGCAGAGTTTGTGTCCCAAGGTTTTAAATACAGGTTCACCTTTTACTGATGTTAATTGAAGAAGGTCTCTAAAAACAATAATGTGTTTTCCTCCAAAGAGTTCTTTGTAGTCTTTTTAAGGACCTCTTGAAATCTTAGGTGAATTAAAGCCAACATTAGGTTAGAGACCATGCTCACCTCATCCATTAGGAGCATTTTCATTTGTTTCAACACTCTTAGTAGCTCCATAGCATCTTCTGCTGAAAGTTTATAGTAGTCAAATTTGTTTTGGTATTCTACTGGAAGGAGTAGCAATCAGTGTAATGTAACATAACCTATGTTGTAGGCAGCTAAACCTGTGGGGGCAGTTATAACAGCTGAAAGCTTGTTGTTTGTCAATTTTGGAGGAACTTACTGATAATTTTGATCAAGAATGTTTTGCCTGAACCAGCTTGACCACTTACATAAAGGAGTGCAGGTTTATAGTTTTGACAGGCACAAGTGTTAGTTTTGTGCTGCACACCATGGTCAATTTCTTTAGTTACTTCAAGGAAAATGCTACGCTGCTCATTGTTCAGTTGTGATTTCAGTAGAGCAAAGTTTTCTGCAGATTGTCCATACTGACACATGGGGCCTCATTACACGGACGGCGGTAAGAGTTAACGGTCACCGTTAATGGTACCGGTGACCGTTAACCCTTACCGCCTTACTATGAGGTCCCTTTGCGGGTTGGAGACTTTAACGCCTGCTTTTTGCAGGTGTTAAAAACCAACCCGCAAAGGGACCTTGGTGCTAATTATGGTACCGCAATTTGCGGTGCCGTAATTAGCACCTTCCCCATTCCCATTATGCCCTATAGGGCAAAAATGGGAATGGGGAAGGGCAATGGGGGAAGGGGAATTACCGCCCCACCAACCTTGGAATAGGGTGGTAATTCCCCTTTCCTCCAAGGCGGTGCCGGTATTTTTCCGGCATGGACCAAGGTGCTTATAGCACCTTGGTCCACCGCCGTCCGTGTAATGAGGCCCATGGTGTTTTTTGCTTTAGTCATGGCTAATTCTGCCTCATTTGCTATGAGTGGCTGTCCAAGTGGTTCTTGGGTTACTGTAAGAGAAGGTTGACTGCTCCCAGGAGTGTCTACATTTAGTCATACTTGAAGTTCTTCTTCTTAGCGTTCATTGTTCAACATGTTTTTGTACTGCGTACATTTTTGAACTGTTATAGTGCTTTCAGTTGCATTGAAAGCATCTTCATAGGAGATATGGGTGTCCAATAAATCTTCTTTTCTCCATGGTTTAAAAAGTTTTAGTAGGGACATGTAGTACAGTTCTCTATGTTGAGGAGTTTTTAACGATAAATTCATATGATTAATCAGGCTGCGTTTGGTAAGTTTAAACAGGCTGCCCTCACACATTTTGACTATGGGCCTGATCATGACTTGGCCGTTACCGCCAGCGGTATTACCGCCGGCAGTAATAGCCCTACCGCCGAACTCCCCGCCGCTAATAGCGGCGGATCACGAGTTCGGTGGTAAAGTAATTCCCCATTCCCCATTGAGCCCATTCGGGAATGCCCCATTCCCCATTGGGCTCAATGGGGAATTTTCGCGCTCTTACCGCCGGTGGAATTCCCGCCAGCGGTAATAGCGCGAATCTTCGGCGGATTTCCCCCCAGCTCAGATCTGGGGCGAAATCCGCCGAAGCCCTGATTCGGCAGACCCTTAAATCCGGCGGTATTAGCGCTACCGTCAGATTTAAGGGTTGCCGCCGAAGTCGTGATCAGGCCCTATGTATTTACCTTTTTTCTCATCTGGTTTAATATTATTTTTGTATGAGAAATTTTGAGCTACGTGGTATAGGCACATGGTTTCCAAGGCAGTACTCTTGATTGGGTAGTATGTGTCCAATAAGTTATTTTTCAAAATGTTCAAAATGCCCTGGCTGTTGGGATCATTTCTGGCTATTGTTTCTTTGTCTTGGTACAATTTGAGAACTCTTTTTGCAGCAGGACCAAGGCTTAGCCAGAATATGTTTTCCGATTTGCTGTACAAGGCCGTGCCAGTTAAACAGTCTGCAGCTTCGTAGCAGCTACATTCTATATGGGAGAGCATTTTTATTTCAAAGCTGTACAATTTTTCTAAAAGTGTTTTGTCAGATGATATGTCATCCCAGAGGTCTTTCAGCTCTGTTTTCTCTGCTTCGGTTAAGTAGGCTTTGACATACCGTGCAACTGCAGTGGAATTGTCTGCAATCTACTGCACATCTATGTTTGCATTCCATAGGAGGGCAATGATTGCATTGTAATCATTGATGTACTTTGATGTGTTGGTTCTTTTTATGTAGTATGTGTTCTTAGGCAATTTGCCTTTCACACTGTGTCTAACAGAAGACATGAAGTGGTTTACTTGTCCTTTTTCTGAAACAGGTCTAGGGAAACCAAAGCAGCATTTGGTGTAGTATTTGCCTTTCTTTTTATATTTGCACCAACAATACTTGCCACACCTGTGTCTTTGAAACAGCAAAGTTTTTGCATGTAGGTCACTATGTGTACTTTCTGAAGGGATTTTGCAAGTGACATATTTATGAATGAACTGCAAAACAGTGGCATCACTGTCCAGAAAAATTTAGGAACATTTTTAATCCACAAAAGCATGTGGATGTGTGGTGCTCCTCTGGCTTGATATTCTTTTCTGCAAAAGAAGTGTTCCACTTCTCCCAGGGGAGGAATTGTTTTAATACAAATGAATTTCAGCATGGCAATAAAGCGATGATAGAAGTACCTTGACACATTTACAGGGTCAAGAGAGCAGAGTTCTACTGGTGTTTTCATGTCTATCCCTGCTTTGATTTTGTTTGCTATGCGTAGGAAATCGTGCAAGTCTTCCCATGCATAATCTACACAACTTAAAGTTATAAACCATGTGGGTGGACAAGGTTACATAGCATATACCGTACTTCTGCGTGACCAGTATTCTATCGTACCACACATGTTTGCCAAGAGATTTGTAATACTTGACTGTAAAACGTCATCTTTCTCTTGCACCTTTTGTAGCAGCTGTGTAGCAGACATGTTTCGAAAATTGGAACCTGTTTTCATTGTGTGTGCAACTCCGTAAAATAGAGTTGTATTCCACATTTTGCCTGAATCTGGGGTCTTCAGAATACATTCGCAAAGAGCGGTATCCTGATGCTGTTATTTGTGTCCATCTTTCATCGTATCTTCCACCTTTTCCAGTAGGAAACAGTAGAGGAAAGGTGCATGCTTCTATACCTTTTTCCCATATGCTGATTTGAGATCCTTTGGCTTGTCACATTTGATGTGTTTCAAATGCATTGTCTATGGTGTCTTTGGAGTATAATGGGTGAATTGTATACTGGTCTTAAATATTGGAGGCTGTAGTAGGATCTAGACATTCAAATTGTCCACTTGGTGAGGAATCCTGAATTATTTCAGTAGTTTCTCTCAGGTTTTCTTCAATGTTTATTTCTCTGTAATATTCATTGTTGTCTTTAAGATATTGCAGGGCTTCTCTAATTTTGTTTAAGTCTACTAGTTGCTGCCAATTTGGTTTGTCATTTGTAGGTACACCATTCACTAGGATAATCAAGGATAATCAAAAATTGATCTCTTGGCCTGTTGCACTCCTAGAATGTCTACATTTTCTTTGAGATCTAATGGCAAATAAACTACTTTGCCACAAATTCCTTTCAGTAATTCAGAGGGAGGCAGTTTCGCTGTTTTTGTTTGATGGTGTATTATGGCATGAAATGGGTGCACTGTTTGGATTATAATGCTCTCACACACTTAAGTTGTTGGAGTGGTTTTGGCAGTGGGAATATTTCCAAGTTATTAGTGATAGCCCATGAAGGCATTTGGTTATTGTCAAGTTTTGCAATGCAGTATGTGCAAAGTATTGAGGGGTTAGTCATTTCGTATTTGTTTTCTGCTATAAAATAGACAGCTAATTGGAATCATTGGGATTTCTCATTGTCTTCTATTTTGTATGTTATATCTACAGTTTTGTTGTTCTTTGTATAAAACATTCTGCAGCAAAACACACACATACTTGCTTTGGTACTTCAGCAAATATGCTTTTAAACTTTGCCATTTCTTTTTTGTATGTGTGTAATAGAAGGTTGACATCTGCAAGGTTGTCAGTACTCTTTTCTAAAGTTACTGGATTTTGTAAGTTCTCTTCAGTTCCAAAATATTTGTTTTGGATGTGGTCTATTTCTTCGAACAGTTCTTTGGTTGTAACATGTAGGAGCATGCCATTTAAATGCTCTAGTGATAAAGTAGGACTTTTTGCATAGTACAGTCTGTGAATGAGATTTTGTACAGTAGAATGGTGTGTTGCTAACATTTGGATGTGGTGCAAGGTGCTTTTGCAAGCAGGTCCAGAAATTCAGGCTAATGAATGTCCTCATAGTCCTGTGTATTTGCGCACTGGACAGGAGTCCATAGTTTGTAATATTTTAATTTTTAATTTGTCTTTGGCTTTCACATACTGATTGAGGAACTGCTGCAAAGATTTGAAAGATTGTTTATGCATGATACACATTGATACGCACAGCCATTTGTAGATGGGACATATTGTATTTGTATTTATTAATTTTATTTAGCGCTTTACGCCAAAGCGCTTTACATTACAACAACAGGAATATAATAGAAGCATGAGTACTGAACATGAGTCAAACAATCGAAAACAGTATAAAGAACAATTTACTGAGAACTAGGAACAAGATAAAAATAGACGAAGAGCAGGAAGGAGTAATAAGGGCTGTCAAGAGAGAGGATGAAGAAGGTGAGATTTTAAGGAGGAGTGGTAGGAGGAGTAAGAGGAAATGGAATGGATAAGGAGAGGTAGAGAGTTCCAGTGTAGAGGGGCTAGGAACTGAAAAGATAGGAAGCGGGAAGGGGTACAAGGTGAAGGAGGAACAGTAAGGAAGAAGAAGTCAGCAGAACGGAGGGGCGAGAAGGGGAGTAGAAAGAGAGAAGGGAAGATAGGTAAGGAGGGGCGAGGTCATGAAGTGATTTAAAAATGAGGCAGGGGAAGTTGAATTGAAGTTGTGAGTTAAAGGTGAGCCAACAAAGAGAAGAAAGCAAAGAGGAGATGGAGTTGTGAGGAGAGAAGAGGCAAAGAGTACGGATGGCAGAGTGATAGAGGGATTTGAGGGGGGCAAGATGAGAGGCAGGAATGCCAAAGAGGAGAGCAGAACAGTAGAATAGGCAGGAAAAGATAAGGGATGAGATTAAGAGTTTGGTAGCATGGAAGGTGAGAGAGGAACGTATTGGTTCGGTGGAATGGAGAGTTCATTGTAAGTTTGCTGGGGATATTCTTGCAAGCAGTGTTTCTTCTTCCTTAATGTCAATGTCTACCTTTTCATACCCTCACCCACTGCTATGTAGAGAAATTGAGTTTGTTTGCTCTTATTTGTATGACTCTTCATTGAAATATGGCTCAGTGCTGGTGTTGTGAATCCACTCACCTGCACAGATGTTTGCAAAGGTATCTATGCTGATATTGCACCTGTTGCAAAGTACTTTTTGTAGTTTACTAATGTATTTTGTTAGTGGTTTCATTCTGTTTAAATCTAATATAAATAATGTTCTTTGAGGAGCATTGCACTGTCTATGCGACCTTCCAGGATCAGTTTTCTGCAGTAAGTTTTATGGGTGGAGTGTGATTTCTCCCCTGTTTTTTATAAGGTTCTAAAGGATTCTATGGTGGACAATCTTTTGTAAAAGAATTTTTTTGGAATGCTTACCTGAGGCTACGTTACTGTTGGTAGATGTAGTATGTTCACTACTGGCAGTTATATGCTTGTTAATACGTTTAGTTTTAGTTTTACATTTTGAAGGAGAAGTCAGAGTTTTTTTCCTGCTACCTGGTTCCGTTTTGCTTAGTGACTGTTTTATCTGTTTTGCTTGAACTTTTTGTGCAAAGGGCCTCATCATGAGTTGGGCGTTAACGCCGGCGGTATTAGCCCTACAGCCAAACCCCCGGCACTATTAGCGCCGGATCATCAGTTTGGCGATAATTGAATCCCCCATTCCCCACTGAGCCCATTCGGGAATGCCCCATTCACCATTTCGCTCCTACTGCCGGCGGTATTACCCTGGCGGTAATAACATGAATTTTCAGCAGATTTCCCCCAGCTCAGAACTGGCCAGAAAGCCGCCGAAGACCTGATTTGGCGGACCCTTAAATCCGGCGGTAATAGCGCGACCGCCGGATTTAAGGGTTACCGCCAAACTCGTGATGAGGCCCAAAGTCTGGTAGAGATGGATGGGCATTTTGAATTGCTTGAGTTTTATCTACTCTGTTCCTGTGTTCTTTTCTACAGAGTTGCTTTTTGATAGGCATTGCCTTGTGTCTGTTTGAGAAAAAAGGAAAGTGTGGGTTTTGAAGATGTGCAATGTATTTGTGTGTACTGTGGATGAGTGTTTGAATATGAGAATAGGTATTTATAGAAGAGTCTAATTGTGCATAGGGTTGCTAGTTTTGGTTGGGAAGGTTGTAGTGCTATGTGTGTGTTCTTATAGTAAAGTTTTGCTTCAGTGTGTATGGTGTTCTGATGACAATAGAAACAGTGCACCTGGCAAGGTGAAATGAGTAAGGGTAAAACGACTGCTGTGGGCTTACATAGCTTTGTCTAGACTGCAATACAACAACACTGCACTGTCTGCATAACATGCAGAACACTACTGAAATTTTCTTTGGGATGTGAAGGGTAGGTTTCTTCTGGGTTTTATCTTCCAGCAGAGATGTCACTGGCTTTCGGCATGTGGTTCTTAACTGCAATTACATAAGAAGTAAGTTACTGGGTATGTGTGTTAATGGTACACTAATAGCAGTAGTCAAACACATTGTTTTAGATTGTAGGAGGATTTGTTGGCAGGAAGAGTTAGTGTATGTGTGTACAATTGGACAGCACTGCATATGAGTGGGGACTTGGGAGTATTATCATTGTTGGTATGAGGGCCAGTGCTTCAGTGATTTTTTTTTTTTGAAAAATTTTTATTGGTTTTTCAAAACATATAACAAACAGTGCGTGGTATGGCGGTGTAATATGTGTAACACCCACACAAAAAAAAAAAAAAAAAAAAAAAAAAAACCCCAACAACCTCAACAATCCCTCCCCACCCGTTCCGCCCCCCTCCCCCCGAGACCACAGGTCAGTCCCCAATCATTCAATATGCTCATGTGTCGAGCAGGGACTACCAGGACTGTTTGGAGTGCTGGCCGATGTCGCTGAACGGAGGAGCGGCTCAGTCAGTTCTACCCAGCGGAGAAGATCTGCACTGGAGTCAAGTTTTTGTACCTGGATGGCCATTTCCCAAGCCGCCGTCTCCGCGGCGACCCATCTCTTGAGATCGTACCACCAAAGGGCCTCACCAGGTCCTCGTGCGCTCTTCCAGCTCATGGCTATGCGCCTTTTCGCCGTTATGTAAATCAAGTCCAGGAGTCTATTTAGGGGCTTGTTCTTGGTGCTTCGCTTGTAAGCCCCCAGTATGCAAGCTGCTGGTTCGTGAATTTCGACTTCTATCCCGGCCAGCGCCACCCTATCTCGTACCTGGGTCCAGAACCTCAGGACCATGGGGCAGCTCCAGAACATATGGGTCATTCCTGCTTGTGGCGCATGGCACTTGGGGCATGATTGTGGCGAGGCCCCCTTGAACTTAGATATGGCGTCAGGTGTGAGGTAGGCTCGGTTCGTGATGTATAGCTGTATTAATTGGAGGCGTGCATTTCTGGAGGTCTTTTTGTGGTAGTGGGTAATCTTTTCCCATGCGTTGTCCTCGAATACAAGGCCCATTTCGCTCTCCCATCTCTTTTTGCATTTCAGTTCATTCGTTGTTGTTGCCTGTAACAGGGCCTCGTATATTCTGGAGGTTTCGTGGCCTCCCTCGGCTGTGTCCAGCAAGGTTTCGATGGTTTCATTCTCTGTAAATCGATTGTCTGCCTCAGGCCATCTCTTCCTTAAGGCCCGAGTTATTGCCCCGTGGAGCAAGAACTGCCCGATGGGCAGGCCCGTCGACTCGCAGAGGTCGGAGAATGTAGAAAGTTCGTGTTCGTGCATGAGGTCGCCCAGCGTCGCTACTCCGTGGGGCTCCCATACCGAGCGAGCCTCGGTGTGCCCCCATGAGGGTGTCGCCATGACTGCAGCGATGGGGATCTGTGGGGAGTACGGATCTCGCAGCCCCACAGCCTTACAGGCCCTCTTCCAGAGCTGGGTTCCCAACATGGCCAGGTATGGGTGACGTTGTGGAGCCCCCTTCCCGACCCACAACAAGTCTCTAAGTAGCAGTAGTGGCAGGGCCGGCTGGAGAAGTCTGGTGTCAGTGGTGGTTTCATCCGCCATCCAGTGCGTTACGTGTTTCAATTGGCTGGCCAGATAATATAGTTCGAAATTAGGGACTTTCAGTCCGCCCCTCTCGTAGGGTCTCTGGAGGATGTCAAGCCCCACCCTGTGCCTGCCTCCCTGCCACAGGAATTCTCTGCAGAGTTTGTTCAATTCTCTGAAAAAGGCTGAGGGGATGTTGTAGGGGACATTGGTGAAGCAATGCAGTAGGCGTGGGAGCGCTACCATTTTGAGGAGACCCGCCCTCCCCGCCACAGAAAGGGGAAGTTTGCCCCAGAAGGCCATGGAGTTGGTGAGTGCGTCCTTTGATCTGGCTGTGTTGAGGATGTGTTCTGTGTACGGGCTACGGTGTATGACAATGCCCAAGTATTTAAAGGACGTTACCTGCCACTGGAGAGCCAGTGGGGGCAGGGGTCCGCCCTCATTGCTGTGTAGCGCTGCGAGGGGGTAGAGACACGACTTGTCTTTGTTTATCTGGATGCCTGTGTGTTTTTGGAAGCAGTCCAGAGTCTCCAAGATGTAGGGCAGGAGATGCTCAGGGTTATTGAGGTAGAGGAGGGTGTCGTCCGCGTACATGGAGATGATGTGAGTCACTCCATCAAGTATAATGCCTCCCCCACCGTATTCCTGCCGGATGTACGCGGCCACTGGCTCAGCAGCAATGATATAGAGCATGGGAGATAAGGGACATCCCTGTCGTGTGCCTCTGTGGAGGGGCCATTTGTCAGAGTACGTCTTGTTGGTACGCACTCTAGCCTCGGGGTGTGTGTAAAGCAAATGGGTCCATTTAAGAAAGGCGGGTCCAATGCCCATCCTGGCCATGGTGGCGTACAACCATTCCCAATTAACCGAATCAAAGGCCTTGGTGGCGTCTAGTGATGCCACCGCGTATTTCTGGGTGTCATGCTCAGTGCGGTATATGATGTGGTGCAACCTGCGTAAATTTTCAGTGATAGAGCGCCCAGGTACATAGCCAGTTTGGTCGTGGTGAATCAACAGGGGGATCACCTTGCGTAGCCTGTTGGCGAGGAGTGCCGAAAGTATTTTGCAGTCGACATTGAGCATGGAGAGAGGTCTATAGGAACCGCAATCTGTTCCATCTTTGCCGGGCTTCAGCAAGGGGATGATTACAGCTTCCCTCATGGAGTCAGGGAGTATGCCGCGTTCGAAAGCCTCATTGTACACTTGTGCCAGCAGCGGGGCGAGGGTCTCCTCATATGTCTTATAGAATTCCCCCGGGAGACCATCCATACCTGGGGCTTTCCCAGAGGGTAAAGATCTAATGGTTGCCTTGACCTCGTCTGGGGTGATTGGGTCTTCCAGGGTTGCGGCCAACTGTGGGTCTAGTTTGGGTAACTCTATGCAGTCTAGGGCGTCCTCGATCCCGGTGTCTAACGGGGGCGGGGCTTGAGAATATAAGTCCTGGTAGTATTCGGAGAAGACCATATTAATATCAGCCTGGGTGTGCACCGCAGTGCCATCTGGTCTGAGGATGTGGCAGATGGGGGTCCTAGGGGATTCCCTTTTGTACAGCCAGGCCAGGAGTTTGCCGGGCTTGTCTCCCAGGGCGTGTGTCCTTTCCGTGTGCTTGGCGTAGCTTAGTTTCCCCAGGGACTCCCAGTGTGACAGACAGGCTTGTCTCTGCGCTATTATTTCCCGTACCTGCTCGGGGGTCGGGTTCGCTCTATTCTCCAGCTCCCCCAGCTTACTTTCTGCTTTTGCCAGGGCGTTCGTGATGGCCTTTTGGGTTCCCCCTACCGCTGCCAGCATGTCCCCTCTCATGACCACCTTATACGCCTCCCAAGCGGTGCTGATGCGATCTACGCTGCCTAGATTGTGTAGCCAATATTCGTCTGTGCTGTCTTGTACGTGGTCCCTGAAGGCCGCGTCAAGCAATGCTTCTGCTCGCAGTCTCCATGTAGGGATAGGGGGTCTGGGCGGGTGTACCTCCCAAGTGACCGACAGGGGTGAGTGGTCTGATAATACTCTGGGTAAGTATTGTGCCTCGCTGAAAGTGGCTTGCTGCTCCAGGCTGACTAGCATGTAGTCCAGCCTAGTGTGGACGTTATGTGGCGGGGAGAAGAAGGAGTATTCCCGTCTCTCCGGGTTCAGTTCCCTCCACAGGTCGCTAAGGGACAGATTGGAAATCAGTTTGGATAGTATCTTGGCGGGGGGGGACGGGCGGGAGTGTTTGGTGTCTGACCTATCTTTGAGGGGGTCTAAAGTGCAGTTGTGGTCCCCGCCCCAGATCATGGTGCTGTTTGCGTGGGGGCATAGTCTAGGGCTCAAGGAGCGGAAAAAAGCTGTGGCGTCATGGTTGGGTGCGTATGTGCTAATCAGGCATAGGTCTCTTCCCTCCATGGTACCCTGCACCAGCGCCATCCTACCCTCGTTATCCGTTTTTGTGTCCGTGACTTTAAAAGGGACTGACGGGTTAATCCACACCAGGACCCCCCTAGCATATGAGGAGTAGGAGGATCCCACCAAGGTCCCCCGCCAGGTTTTGGCTAGCGCAGTCAGTTTAGCCTCCGTTAGGTGTGTCTCCTGAAGCATGGCGATCCCTACCTTGCATCGTCGCAGGTATGCTTGAATTCTTCGCTGTTTCACGTAGCTATTCATGCCTCTGACGTTCCATGTCATCACTTTCACTCTCTCAGCCATAGTCAAGGTGGTGTACTCTCACTAGTCCAGGTCCCGGTCGAGGCCTCATTGGAGGTGCTGTGGTATTGGAGGAGTCCTGTGGTCTCGGTGTGTCAACTTTAGGGATCCCAACTAGGGTGCGGATATCCGGCACCCCTTTCCCTAAGAAAGAACTTCCCCAACAAATAACTGGTCTAACAAGGTGCTCCTCGTCGTGACTGTCCCGTTTCCGCTCCCTAGGACCTGGCATGGTCTTCGGGTGCCCTACGGGTGGGTAAACGTACCCTGAAAAAAACAGAAAAACACAAGCTCCTGGGGGGTTGAGGGAGCTAAAACCTCGGTGTTCCGCGTGGTAGGATCCCTTCAGCTGCTCCTGGGGTTGGATTGCAGTGTTCTTATGGTGCGGTATAATACAGTAGTCTTAGGTAGGTGTATCAGCGCGGCCTGCGCCTCTTGTCGTCTATGTCTGGTAGTTGCTGCTCGTCCATCCAGTCCCGGGCTTGTTCCGGTGTGTCGAATAGGTGGGCTCTGTTCTTGTGTATTACTTTCAACCTAGCAGGGTAAAGGAGCATGTATTTCAAACCAGCGGCCTTCAACCTGGCTTTGGTGTAGATGAACTGGGCCCTGCTCATCTGCACTTGAAAAGTGTAGTCGGGGTAGATGGCGATCCTGGCCGAATTTCTCAATATCTGGCCCCCTGACCGAGAGTACGCCAGGACGACCTCGCGGTCTCTGTAGTTTAACACTTTAGCAATCATGGGCCTGGGTGGGCCACCTGGCGGGGGCCTCTTGGCAAGCGACCTATGGGCCCTTTCGATGGAGAACCCCTGCGATAGTTTCTCTGCGCCGATTTCCTGCAGCAGGAGGTTTTCCACGTAGTTGGTGGGGTCTGGGCCTTCGATGCCCTCAGGCAGTCCGAGCAGCCGGATGTTATTCCGGCGGGCCCTCCCTTCGGCCTCTTCCACCTTGTTCTCGAGGTTTTTGACCGTTTGCTGGAGGCCTTCCATGTCATGGAGAAGTTGGGTGTTCGCTTCGGAATTCTCGCGTACTTGAGTCTCGAGTGCCTCCGTTCGATTAGCCAGGGAGCGGACGTCTTGGCGGAGGAGTCCCAGATCTATGGCCACTGCGTCGATTTTATTCACCATAGTCGTTTGGATTAGCTTGATGGCCTCCAAGAGTTGCAAGTTAGTGGGTTCAGGCGTCGCTGGAGTAGCGCTCGTGTCCCCTGCGGCAGTCGCCATGGTCGGGCACTCAGGGCTGGGGGGTTCGGGGGCTGTGTAGGCATCCAGGGTGGTCTGCCGCTGTTTAGACCTGGTCCCCCTCCCCGCTGACTTATCCGGGCAGGACATCCCCTCACCTCGCTGTGGAAGTTGCCCGCTTGATGTCCTCCGGCGCTCGGAGGGTTATGGTCCACGCTTCGGGCCCTCCCGCGGGGCGTCAAGCGCTCCGGCGCCGGTTCTCAAGGGCCTCCAGGCACCGCGGGGTGCGATACGGCCTGGCTAGGCCTGATATGGTAGTTCGTGGAAAGTCTTCGCGTTTCGGCCCGCGCTGCTTTTCTCGGTGCCCGGTGGGGGGGGGGAACTCCTTTCTGTAGCTGCCCGTTCCGAATGCCGCGGTTCCAGCACTCCGCCCCCCGTGGCGCAATTCGGGCAGGGGTGCGCAGCTCCGGTGGTATCGCCAACCGGGGCAGCGCGAGGTGGCCGGTGCACTCGCACTCGGTGTAGTGCGCGATCTCTGGGCCTCGGTTCCAGCCGGGCCTCCGTCCCCTGCGGTTCCGACAGCGGGGCCAGCAGGCGCCCTCGTCCGCCTCAGTCGATCACTCGTTTTCGGGCTTGGGGCTCCCGAGCCTACCGCAGGGGTGGCCACCGGGGGGTCAGCAGGGGCACCCCCTCGCCGTTCCGCTCGGCGGCGCAGGGCGGCCCTCTCTCGGATGGCTCAGCAGATGTGAGCCGCCATCTTGGCTGTCCGCGTCGTGGGGTGTGCGATCCTCTCAGCTCGGCTCCCGGGCTTCCACCCTCGCGTGTGAAGGGTCCAGGAGGTTCTCGTCGCCGCCGGCGGCTCTCGGGATGATTTGTAGGCGCTGAGGCCGGCTTAAATACAGGAAAAACAGCTTATCGATGGCTCATCTTGCGGAGCTTGCCGAAGTCGCGTCCGCTCTACATGGCGGTTGGCCACGCCCCCCCAGTGCTTCAGTGATAACTGTGGCCTACGGGGCTGCATTTTTGAAGTGTGTGAGATATTTGTGCACTATTTGTTTTGGAAATGGATTAGTGGAAGTCATAGTAGAGTGAGAAACAGGGCAGAAAGATGTAGAGATTGGAAAGGAGAATGTTACCATGTGTGGAATGTGTTACGTTTCTGACACATAGATGCTTTCTATATGAATGCAGACATGTTTTTCAGTTGGTGCATTTATGTATGCAAATTTACATATAGCAATGTTTCCAATGTACATATGCATTTCTTTGCTTTCTTTCCAATGGTGCATTTTGTCAATTGTGCAATGCATGTGCTTGGCATGCTTTTTAAAGTACATGCAGCTTTCCTTTTTTTGTGTGCATTCTGGGCATTTGACATAGGATCTGGCTCTTGCATGTGGTGTGGAAATGTTCTCATTATGGAGAAAAAATATCACTGGCAGCGTGGTGAAATTGAAATATGTTGTTTGAAGCTGTTATGCTAGTGGGCAGTACAAGAAAACTATGAAAGCAAACAACATTGTAAGTAACTGTCAGTTGATGTGAGAAGATGGTACTAATGACAGTGGCCCTCATTACGACCCTGGCGGAGAACCATGGTGCAATTTGCACCATGGTCCATGGCGCTAAGCTGCCAACTCTGCCATGGTGGTTGGTGGACTTACCGCCCCATTCCGACCTTGGCGGGGCGGTAAGTCCCCAATCCCCATTTACCCTTCCCCATTCCCATTTTTGCCCCATAGGGTATAATGGGAGTGGGGAAGGCGTTAATTACGCCACCGTAAATTACGGTGGCGTAATTAACAACAAGTCCCGTAGCGCCATGGATTTTTCCGCCTGCAAAAAGCAGGCGTAAAAATCACCATGGCGCTATGGGAATTTGTACTCAGGCGGAAAGGGGCGCCATGGTTTACGCTGGCGTAAACCCCTTTCCGCCAGGGTCGTAATGAGGGCCAGTATGATTATTTGGTAGGTTATGCAGGGCAAGTGGCAGGCACCCTGTTTACATGCATGCAATATATGTACTTGCTATGCTTTGGTAACATACATGCAGTTGTCATTGTCTATGTGCATTCTGGCCATTTTACAGCAGGTGTGTTAGTGGGAGAAGTGATTGTAAAAGTGACAGAAGAAAAGAAGAAAATATAATTTTGCACAATACACTGGGTGATATGGGCAAGCATGTGTGGTGTGGTAATATATTGAAGTTTTACATAGGGTCTGGAACTTGAACTTGCTGTGCAAATGTTCCCAATGTGTTTTATTTACAAATAAATCAGAGAGTGCTGCTAAAATTAAAATATGTGGTTTGCAGCTGTTATGCAAATGGGCATTAAAAGAAAACTTTGAAAGCACACAGCATTGTAAGTAACGGCCACTTGATGTCAGGAGATGGGACAAATGAGAGTATGATTATTGATTAGGTTATGCATGGTAAGTGACAGGCACCCTGTTCACATGCATGCAATCTATGTACTTGCTATGCTTTGGTAACATACATACAGTTTTTGTATACTGTGTACATTACAAAATATATGCATACCTGTAGTTTGTGTTGATGGATGGAGATGTGAATGAATCTGGAAGTAGAAATCTTGGAGAGTTTTATAGTACTTTTTGATGCAGATGATTGGGAATGACAGGAGACCTGTACTCGGAGTGTTGAACAGTACATCTGCAGTGTTGAACTGAGATGACAGAGTTAGATGTAGAGATCGTGGATTTGATTGGTGGATGGGTGTGTGACTGCATAACAGTAGCCAAAGAGGGAGTGCTGCAAAGAGTGAAGTGGGAAGGGACGAAGGGCTGCCTGTGGGGTCTGCGGACACTGCTGTAGTTCACAGATCGCACGTGCCTCATCCGGGGCTTTTCAGCATTCTTGGCATGGAAATGGGAGTGTACTATGGGTGATTATCCAATCAGGTGTTAAGGGTGTGCACAGGAAGGGCAGGTTATACTTTTTGTCATTGCTGTGTTGGTTGTTTGGTGAAGATGGCAGGATTTTTTGTGTCTGTGTACTTGGGGATAGGTTTGTTGCTGATCTGGAGAGATATGCCAAATCAAGAGGTGTTGCTACAGATTTGGGGTTTCCAGGTATAGAGGCTTTGTGGTGGAGTGAGTGTGGACGCAATTTGGAAGAACTAGTTTCTCTTTGTAAAAACATGTCTACTTTTGGAAGTCCAGATATCTTGTTGGTGCACTGTGGAGGAGAGTATTTGGGGTACATCAGTGCCACAAGTTTGATTACTGTGTTTATGTTCTTCGTGGACAGACTAATGCAAATGTTCCCATGTGCAAAGGTGGTGTTCTCTGATATGTTACCAAGAGCACAATGGAACGAACCAAATGTGTTCAATCCCCAGCAAAATGTTGGAAGGTGCTATGTGAATAAAGGAATGGGTATAGGTATGCGACAAATGAATATGTTGGTTTTTTCCAATGACAACATTGACTCCCTTAATGTGCTGTTTTTTAATGCCGATGGCGTTTTGTTGTCCATTCTGGGGAATGCTTGTTTTTTCCGGAATCTGAGGGATGCTGTTCAGAGGCTGATATAAGGAGGAAAAGAAGATTAAAAAAAACAAAATAACAAAAGAAAAGTTTTTTTAAGCACCTTTAAAAAAATGGGTCTATTCAGAGCCACCACTAAAGAGAAAATCCCATACCCTGATTGAAATGTCTTCCCCCACCCCTGTGCTTTGCACAAAATGTCTGCGGCCACTGCGGTAGTTTGCGGATTGCACATGCCACATCCAGGGCTTTTGAGGATGACAGGCATGAAAATGGGATGGTGGAGGCCAGGGGATTGGTTAATAAGGTTTCCTGGGTGTGGTGTGGAAGGAAGGAGAGAGTGTGGCAGAAGGTCTGTTTGCTGAGAGGAGTGCAGATGGCTATGGCTATGTCTGTATCTTTCAGGAGGCAGAGTGTATGTATTTTGAGGGACTCCTGGATACATTGTTGGAGGTGCATGCAAAGAACTGTGGAGTGGCTGCATATCTTGTATTCTCTCATGTGGCTGTGCTCTGGTATGGAGTGTGTGGAATGAGGTGGCTGGATTTGCTTCCTCTTTAGGGCACTTTGGTGATGCACCATCATCCAGACATTATTATTGTTCATTGTGGAGGGAACAGTTTAGGACATGTTACCGGAATCTCATTGCAGTTTGTGATGAAGGAGGCACTTGGGAAAGTCATGTACATGTTTGCAAACTCCCGAGTAATTTTCTCTGGTATTGCCCAGAGATAGATGTGGCCGTGCTCCTCTTTATTTGGTCCGTAAATGGAGAAAGCAAGGCACAATGCCAACAAGGCTGTTAGCGCCTTTTGAGAGATGTTGGCATGTCCTCCCTCCCCAACGAAAATATTACATTTCATAGCAACAACATTTTCGCAGAGATGGAGTCCTTCTTACTGATGCTGGAAATCAGCTTTTTAGCAAAATTCCAAAATTCATTTCAGCCCTTTTTTTCAAGTGTTGCAAGCATTTTCGCAGTTGTTGGTGTCCACTTGAAACCTTTCACAAAGAACAAAGAAACCCCAAAAAGGTTATTTTCAGAGCCACCACTTTCTACCGGAAAAGAATGCAAGGTTTTTAATGGCGTCACCCCCTACATTTCTGAGAAGTCTGTGGACTACCACGCTGTCTGGGGACTTTTTTCGTAATGCCCAGGGCCCTGCACCATTTCATTGGCACTTCTATTTTTAAACTGTGAAAGCTGGCTCTGAAAAGAGACTTTTTTTATTT
Source organism: Ambystoma mexicanum (assembly GCF_040938575.1). Lineage (NCBI taxonomy): Eukaryota > Metazoa > Chordata > Amphibia > Caudata > Ambystomatidae > Ambystoma > Ambystoma mexicanum. Next base: position 1,438,753,238 of record NC_090921.1, read on the forward strand.
TTTAGTTTTGTGTATTTCTTGGGATTTTTTAAACACGACACACAAGGGAGGGAAGGGTATGGAAGGGGCACCAACCACAGGGATAAGAAAGGGCAGATGGAGAGAGGAAGATGTTGGGTGCGCCTCATGGAGCTATGGCGGAATTTCCATCGTGGTTTTGGACCGCAGCCTCGTAACCAGTCTGGACTGCCCACCCCTGCAGAGTACTGTGTTGCAGTACATACACAAAAAAGTGACCTTTGAAAGGTAAGGATCGACTGCGGTGCATATGGCCTGTGAGGCTGCTTGGGGAATCCTCTGTCCCACAGGAGTGTCCCTTGTTGTGGTTGGAACAGGAGCGGATGTCGAGGATGCTGCACTTGAACACAACCTACTACCCTGTTCGAAGGGGACAACCCTACAAACTGCTGCTTTGTGATTGGATCTTAGGTGTCACCGCATGGAAGTAGTCCCATAACTGTACAGCCAGATTTGCCATGACTGAGTATGAAGCCACACTCATTGCAGTGAAACTTGGCCGCACTAGCCTTGGGTTTATTTCCAACAGTGGTAAAAAACCTCCACACCCAAGACTCACACTGCAAGCTGGTTGTGAGGATTTCCACTACCTCACCCTCTTCTTCCACTTGTTCCTCCTCTGCATCGTCACGCATGTTCCCCTCCCCAGGCTCTTGGGGAGGTGGTGGTGGTGTTGGTGGGGGTGGGGATGCTGCTGAGGTAGAGGCAGATATGGATGTCATTATCCAAGTAGAAGGAATCTGCCAAACAGCCAAGCAGTAACCTGAAGCAGTGCTCAGTAGCCCTAATCACCAGAAAGGAGCCAAGAGCAATTTCTGCTAGGAGCCAAACACAATTAAGCCAGAAGCAAATGCAATTCCAGCAAGGACCCACAAGCAATTCAGCAAAGAGCCAAAAGCACAAATCTGGAGCAGTGCTATGTCCTGGTCGGGCAAAAAAGAATGAGGATCGGGACTGGGGTGTGGCCTTTTATAGGAGTGCTGGGGAGTGCTTGGCAGACAGCCGCGCAGTCTGTGGACACTTCAAACTCCAAGCTGGGCTCAAAAAGATTCAAAAAGTGTCCAGATGGTCAGGGGCGTGGCCTGGGACCTCTGCAAGGGTGATATTTCATAGTTAAATACCTTGTATTGCTCAAAAAAGCACTATATTGCTGTGGGTGGGCGCAGACCCTGTCCGCGAATAAGAGCCTATGCTCAGCATGGGTGCGGTCACATGGGGACGTCGCAGATGTTCGCAAATGTGATGGCTGTCCGCAGGACACCTATTGTGCAGGATACATTGTGCGCATGCGCATAGGTGTCCTGCAGAAAGTGTTGGGCTCCCTGAACTAAATGTGTGAAACACGTGCAGTGGACAGTTCCGTACAGGCGCTGTGTTCGTAGGACACAGAGCATGAGGTCCCCAAACTAATTAAAAGTATGTCCAAACTGTGCAGACATGCCAGACAGGCTTGGTGTCTGTCGGACACGGGGAATGAGATGGCCATGCGCCCAGGTGTCTGCCGGACATGGGTGGGATCACCGAACCAATTAAAGCACATCACCGATTTGTGGACATGCCAGACAGGGCGGATGTTCGTAGGACTCAGGGGAAAGAGATGTGCATTGCACGCAGTGTCCGCCGGACATGGTTGGGGTCCCCAAACTAATTAAAGGTACGTCACAACTTTGCGGACATGCAGACAGGAGCAGAGTCCTACGGACACCTCCATTTTGAAGGCAGACCGTCCGAACGAGAACATTGTCCACAGGATACCTCCGTTTTGATTAATTACAGACATCCCAGACAGTACCATGCTCCGTGGACCCATAACAGGCTTTTTAAAAACACAAAAAACAAACACAGAGGAATATTACACACATGCACTTTATTATACACATGTCTGCACACAATTAGGAAAGAGAAGGGGTAGCAGAAATGGAAACATATTCAGGGGAATTAGGGTTTTCCACAGATGGAGATTCAGGGGAGGGAGGGAGTAAGGTCTCATCGTAACCTATTTGTTTACAGGGAATTTGTGGGGATGGTTGGCTGGGATAGAGACAAGTGGTACAGGTGCAGGTGGGGCACTGGTATTTAATTTTTTCCATGATATGTCCCTGTACAAAATCTTTTAAGTCAGCACAAGTGTTCAGCAAATGCTCAATTCTTGCGTCCAGGCTGTCTAGTTTATTTTGTACAGTGTTTGTTTCATTTTCTATGTGCCCATGCACTTGTGGAGGAGCTTCTGCTTCTGGGGCATTTCCTTCATTTCCTGTATGTACTGTTAAAGAAAAAAAATCTGTCAGGTATATGTGAAGCAATGGGCCTCATTATGACCCTGGCGTTAAGGGATTACCGGTACCGGTAAGGGTACTGGTACCGGTAATCCCTTAATGCCTAATTACGAGGTGCCTTCGCGGGTCCCGACCTTAACGACATTTACGTTAAGGTAAGGACCCGCAAAAGGACCTTGAAGGTGATTACGGTACCGCATTTTGTGGTACCGTAATTACTGCCTTCCCCATTCTCATTGAGCCCTATTGGGCAAAAATGGTAAATGGGGAATTACCGCCCCGCCAACCTTGGAATGGGGCGGTAATTTCCCATGTCACCATGGAGGATCCAGTAAATTACCGGCATTAACCATGGCGCTAATAGCGCCATTGGTTAACACCAGGGTCGTAATGAGGCCCAATGTGTATTAACTGTCTTACTTTTCAAACTGTGTCGTGTTCCAATGGAGTTACTGTCTTCACTCAATTCATCCCGAGGGAAATTCTCTTCAAGCCATTCTATGGTGCTTGCCATTTCTGAGTAAAAAAAGAAAATTATTTTTTTGTAGTATTGTACACTGAATAAACTGTGCAGTTATAGGAAAAAATGCAGTGTACTTACCACATACTAGTACAGTTCTGCTGTCAGCACTTTGCAGTTGTCCCACTAACAGTTGCTTCTGAGTTTGTATGTAAAGCAGCACTGAGGTAATATTGTTGGCAGCACAGGTTATTTTTCTTGTTGGTGCATTCCATTATGTTGCATACTCTATGCAATTGCTCTGTTGCTTTCATAAGTTCAGAGGTTGTAGACCTATTTCATTGTTCCTTCTAATTCACGTATGTGTTGCTCTTTCTACATGTTCAGTGTCTTTGCTGAATTGTACAACAATGTAAGCGAACCCCTGACCTTTTGGGCAGTTTGGATGCTACCCGAGGTCCATGAACAGTCGCATTGTCTGCGAACCCTGGGGGCTATCAGCATGGGGTCAGGGGTTTCCATGTGTTGTATGGTACATCTATACAAATTTACAGTATCCTGGTATAAACCTACGAAATTCAGTGAAGAAACTTTGTTAAAGGGATGTTATGGTAAAGTTGCGCTATTAAAAATCTAACAACTTCAGTGAAAAAGGTTTGTTAAAGGGACGTTATGATTCAGTTGTCCTAAAAAAAACTAGCAAATTTAGTGAAAAAACTTTTTTAAAGGGACGTTAAAGTTACTTTGCACTATTAACAACCTATACATATTATGGTTATTACACGTAAAAACAAAAAAAAAACAGAAATTTGCCAGTTATGGTAAGCTTAGCAACCATAACTCACGCCACCACTATGCACTGCTAAGACTAACACCATGACATCAAAGATGACATCACAAATATCACTGATGACACAACTTAACCATAAGATTTTTCACTGAATATATATTTACATGGCCTGCGGTAGCCGCTATGTAGTTATGGTTAAGTTGCTAATCCCATAGGAAGAGCACTTTTAAGGTGGCTTATAACTTGGCTCCCCCGGACGAATCCTCACCAAACTTTGAAAAATAAGTATATAGCCAACTCTGAATTGTTTTGCAAAGTTTAGTGTGATTTGGTCAAGGGGGGGACAAAGTTATAGGCGGGGTCCCAAAATGACTTTTTTTCCCATAGACGTAATGGGAAAAACTTTGCTCACGCCTACAGCCCTAACCTCTGGATGAATCTTCACCAAATTTGCGGCAGGAGTGGCGGTTTTGTCCCGAAAGTGGGCTTTTGTTAATTTGGTGTAAATCCGTCCAGTATTTTTTTTTTAAATGACCAAAATGTAAGTCAACAAAAATTTGTGATATCTATGTCTGCTCCGCGGACACATTTCCCTGTTCGCTTCCCGGACAGGACACTGATTGGACAATATGCTTGCGTCATGTCCGCGGACACACAACATGTTCGCTGATTGGCTGGAGTGAGGCATGAGGTCCATCACATTGTTTCGATGCGCCTGCCATCTTGTATCCGCGGACAGCACGGTGGTGAACAGAGGTAAAATGCAATTTTGGGGAGTGTGTTGGTGTGTAGGAGTGCTTGGAGAGGGTTGGGGAATAAGAGATGGGTCAAATATGGTATTTGTTTATGTGGCCGGTAACCCTGATGTGTTCGCCATGTCTGTAGTCATTGTGGCTGCCACGGACATAATAAATGCACTACTGGCTATTTTACTTTAGTATGATGTTGGTTTGGGGTTGTTAGTAGAGCATTGGTTGTAATTAATATCCCCTATAAGCAGCCCACATACCACAGTCAAAGTGTTTGGTAGCATGGGTGTGTTATGCTGTGGTGGTTATGGCCAGGGCCTGGAGTCTTGCGTGCATGGCCGAAGGCCGTAGGATGCAGGCCATGCACCCAAGGCTCTAGGCCCTAGCCACAACTACCACAGCATAACACACCCATAGAATCAAACACCCATAAAATATCTACGACACAAAAGTTTGTGTACTGTTTCATTTGTAGAGTTTGTAACAAGCACTGAGCATAAGATACACATGGAAGTAAACATTTGGGATTTTGGTGTATGGTAAGATGTCCGCGGACATAATAAATGCACTACTGGGTATTTTACTTTAGTATGATGTTGGTTTTGGGTGGTTAGTAGAACTTTGATTGTAATGAATATTTCCTATAAGCAGCCCACATACCACAGTCAAAGTGTTTGGTAGCATGGGTGTGTTATTCTGCGGTGGTTGTGGCCAGGGCCTAGAGTCTTGGGTGCATGGTCTACGGCCTTCGGGCATACACCCAAGACTCTAGGCCCTGGCCACAACCATTGCAGCATAACACACCCATAGAATCAAACACCCATCAAATATCCACAACCCAAAAGTTTGTGTACTGTTTCATTTGTAGAGTTTGTAACAAGCACTGCAGTATAAGATCCCATTTAAGTAAACATTTTGGATTGTGGTGCATGGTAAGATGTTTGCTTGAATGGGTGTGTTATGCAGCAGTGTTTGTGAGTTATACTTACTGGTTATGTTTTTTGGGGTTGTATGCAGTTTTTTCATGACATGGGTAATTAGACCAGACAGACTTGTTCGATCTCTGTGATAAAAGAAAGGATCATATGTTAGAGTAGGTAGTTCATAATGAGTTATTGCATTGCATAATAGGCATTTCTGTATTTTTTTATCCTCATATTTAGTACTTTACAAGTACTATAGTTCAAACCAGTGCACTGCGCAATTTGCTCAGTTTCTGTGTTTGTTTTCTAAATCATTGGGTCTGTGGGAAAAAAAAAATCCATGATGGATTAAAAAATAAAGCTTCTATGTTGTACAAAATATGTATTTCATTGTTTTACTGTTTATTTCTTGTTTCTTGCTAATCCTCTATCTGGTGGCTTGTTCCAGATTTTTGGGTAAATTAGGTACCTGTTGGCGTATTATAATTGTTTATTTCTACTTTTATGCTATTCATCTATCTGTTGGGTTGTTGTCAATTTTCTGGGGCAGTTAGATACCTGTTGGTATATCCTAACTGTGTATTTCTTGGTACATTTTAGTGGTATTTATTTATCTTTTTGCTTGTTGCAGAATCTTGAGGCAGTTAGATACATGTTGGCATACTCGAACTGTGCACAGTTTTGAAGTTGATGTTTTGCTTATGTTCATAAACAGATTACGTATTACATTTTGAATATTAAGTAAGCATGTACAAGATTTGCTGGCAATCTCTGATTTAGAGTAAGGGTGCTATCATTACATTCGAACCATCCCATCCACAATTCTTTTTTATATATGCAGTGTAGTGACCTGCATTGGTTGTGGCTCCTGCGTGGTAGATTATACCTACTGTTGTGAAGGTTTTCTTACCAAGTGATACTTGACCATGTGTGAATCCAGTCAGCTGACAGTTGTTTTTGGTATCATCTGCATTGTAACGTAAAAGCATTACTATTACGTATTTACTATGTGTCTGTATTTGTAAGGTGGAGCGATTATATGAATTGCAGGTAGTACATAATCTGCCATGGTTTTCATTTTGTACAAATTGTTGAAATGGAATGGATTCACAGTTAGGTATGGATACATACACAAAGCATTCATTAGGGACTTGTTCCTGTGCCACATGGTTGCAGAGAGTGCATGTATGTTTCCACATGTATGAAATCTGGAAGATTTCATTCATAGGTATGTTTTTGTTTTCCAGTACTTGTAGTAAGTACATTAGAAATTCTTGTGGATCTTCTTATGAGTTTATAGTGAATTTGACAATTCCAGCACATTAGTCCAATTCTTGTCTTATTCCATTAACACTGTAAGTGTCTGGATTGTTGGTTGTATTTCTATGAAGAACTAACATTTGCAAACATAATTGGTCTGTACTGTGTAAGTAAATGTTCTCAGGAACTGGTGGCAATTGGAATAGAATATTTATTGCTACATTTGGTAGCAATTTATAACAGTTATATTTGAAAATTTGAATGGACCTGACAGTTCTGTGTCATAGTCATTTGTTCTGAGTGTGTGTTGTTTCTTTGAAGAAGTAGTTGAGTTACTTTGACCAGTAGATTCTTCTTTAGTTGTGGTACTTGATGAAGTATTACTTTCTTTTTTTTCTTTGGAGGAATTGCAGTGATATCCGGTATCATTTCAGTTTGAAGTAGTTTTCTTTTACAACGTTGTGCTTTTTGTGGAACAGCATTGGTTTTTAGAGGGGGGTGTGGAGTGAACGCAGCCTATTGTATTCTATTCTTTTACTTGCATCAAAGTTTATTAAAAATAGCCTGTCAAGTGTACGTAAGTGTATGTAAGCGTGATCGTGCTACATAGCTCATGCCTTCTTTAAAGACTGTGCTACAAATATCTATTAATGCTTTCTCTAGGGTAAGACCTTGTGATTTGTGAATGGTAACTGCATATGCTAGAGTTAGTGAAAATTGTTCTCTGCGTACAAACATGTCTTTTAAAATAAGGAAGTGGGCTGTTGAGCGTCCTATCCTTTTAACTTCTGATAGTTTGTCAAAGAGAATATTGGAAAATTGAATGTTGTTGTCACGTGGGTATGTTTGAAAGCCAACAACTGTACCAAGTGCTCCATTAACTAGTCCTTGCTCCACGTCAAGGTTACGTTTAAGCATTACTCTACAGTTTAAAGATTTTTTTAATTTTCTCAAAACCAGCTGTGTTGGAGTTTTCTATGGTATTTAGTCTTTTTGTGGCTTGTTGACACATGGGTAGTGTCATACCATGTACGTCCAGATTATCTGTGGAGCAAATTTAAATTATTGGTTGCATTTCTTTTTTCACTGTTGGTGTATGTGAAGTCTGCAGACTGGTGCATGTTTTCTGTTAATTCTCTGTATTGGCAATGTTGCCAAAGGTTGGCATTTCCTATGCTGCCAAGATTTTTATGGCAAAGTTTGTGCCCTACGGTTTTAAAAATAGGTTCAGCTTTCACTTGTGTCAATTGAAGAAGATCTCTGAAAACAATAATGTGTTTTCCTCCAAAGAGCTCTTCGTAGTCTGTTTTGAGGACCTCTTGTAATCTGAGGTGAATCAAAGCCAACATTAGGTTGGAGACCATGCTCACCTCATCTATTAGCAGTATTTTAATTTGTTTGAAAACTTTGGGTAGTTCCATTGCAGCTTCAGTGGAAAGTTTGTAATAGTCTAATTTGGAAGGAGTAGTAATCGGTGTAAAGTAATACCGCCTATGTTGTAGGCAGCTAAACTTGTGGGGGCAGTTACAACAGCTGACCGTTTGTTGTTTGTCAATTGTCAATTGTTGAAGGAACTTGCTGATGCTTGCTGATTTTGATTACGATCCTGTTGCCTGAACCAGCTTCACCACTCACATATAGCAGTATAGGTTTGTAGTCTTGGCAGGTACCATTTTTATTTTCATGTTCCACACCATGTTCAATTTGTTTTGTTTTTTCTTGGAAAATTCTATGCTGTTCATTGTTCAGTTGTGATTTCAGTACAACAAAGTCTTCTATAGCTTGTTCATACTGAAACATGGGGCCTCATTACGAGGTGGGTGGAATGGGTTTAGCGGCGCCGGTAATGATGCTGGTGCTGGTAAACCCATTACGCCCTATTACGAGGTTCCCTTGCGGGACCCGCTCTGAACATCTGGTCAGACCAGACGTCCTTTTTTCGGGTCCCGCAAGGTACACTACCAGGTAGCCAATAACGGGCCTGTTGTTAACGGGACCGTTATTAGCTCCCTCTCCATTCCCATTGAGCCCTATGGTGTTCGAATGGGAATGGGTTACCTGAATGGGGAAATAGTGGGTCCTCCAAGGTTGGAATGACCCGGTAATTCTCCATTCAGGTAACACGGACCCGGTATGCGGTAAGGAATGTGGCCCATTGTTTCCAAAGTGGTGCTCCTGTTTGGGTAGTATGTGTCTAGTAAATTGTTTTTCAAAATGTCTTGGCTGTTGGAATAGTTTTTGGCTATTGTTTCTATGTCCTCATATGATTATGAGAACTCTTTTTCTAGATTTAGCAGGACCAAGTCTTATTACATACTATATTGTCGGATTTTCCATACAAGGCAGTGCCGGTTAAACGGTCTGCAGCTTCATAGCAGCCACATTCTCTATGAGAGAGCATTTTTATGCCTAAGCTTTACAATTTCTGTGACAGTGTTTTGTCAGATGATATGTCATCCCAGAGGTCCTGAAGCTCTGTTTTCTCTGCTATGGTTAAGTAGGCTGTGACATATCGTCCACTGCAGTGGAATTGTCTGCAATGTACTGCACATCTATGTTTGCATTCCATAGGAGGGCAATGATTGCATTGTAATCATTGATGTATTTTGATTCTTCTGTTCTACTCTGATAAGTGTTCTTAGGTGATTTACCTTTGACACTATGGGACTCATTACGAGAGGGGCGGTAAGGGGTTAACGGTGCCGGTAAAGGTGCCTGCGCCATTAATGCCTTACTGCCCCATTACGAGGTCCCCTCACGGGACCCGCTCTGAACATCTGGTCAGACCAGACGTCCTTTTTTCGGGTCCCGCAAGGTACACTACCAGGTAGCCAATAACGGGCCTGTTGTTAACGGGACCATTATTAGCTCCCTCTCCATTCCCATTGAGCCCTATGGTGTTCGAATGGGAATGGGTTACCTGAATGGGGAAATAGTGGGTCCTCCAAGGTTGGAATGACCCGGTAATTCTCCATTCAGGTAACACGGACCCGGTATGCGGTAAGGAATGTGGCCCATTGTTTCCAAAGTGGTGCTCCTGTTTGGGTAGTATGTGTCTAGTAAATTGTTTTTCAAAATGTCTTGGCTGTTGGAATAGTTTTTGGCTATTGTTTCTATGTCCTCATATGATTATGAGAACTCTTTTTCTAGATTTAGCAGGACCAAGACTTATTACATACTATATTGTCGGATTTTCCATACAAGGCAGTGCCGGTTAAACGGTCTGCAGCTTCATAGCAGCCACATTCTCTATGAGAGAGCATTTTTATGCCTAAGCTTTACAATTTCTGTGACAGTGTTTTGTCAGATGATATGTCATCCCAGAGGTCCTGAAGCTCTGTTTTCTCTGCTATGGTTAAGTAGGCTGTGACATATCGTCCACTGCAGTGGAATTGTCTGCAATGTACTGCACATCTATGTTTGCATTCCATAGGAGGGCAATGATTGCATTGTAATCATTGATGTATTTTGATTCTTCTGTTCTACTGTGATAAGTGTTCTTAGGTGATTTACCTTTGACACTATGGGACTCATTACGAGAGGGGCGGTAAGGGGTTAACGGTGCCGGTAAAGGTGCCTGCGCCATTAATGCCTTACTGCCCCATTACGAGGTCCCCTCACGGGACCCGCTCTGGACATCTGGTTTTACCAGACGTCCTTAGCAGGTCCCGCGAGGGGGCCAGCATGCTAACAATGGGCCCATCATTAACGGGCCCGTTGTTAGCATGCTCCCCATTCCCATTGAGCCCTATGGGGGCTCAAATGGGAATGAGGGTGGTCCGGGTTCCCTGAATGGGGAAATACCGGGCCCTCCAAGGTCGGAATGGCCTGGTATTTCCCCATCTGGGGTATTTCCCCATCAGGGAACCCGGACCCAGACCTGAGTTTGGAGGCAGCCATGCCCTTATTAAGGGCATGGCTACCTTTAAACTCGTAATGAGGCCTAAGTCTGACTGAAGACCTGAAGTTGTTTACTTGACCTGTTGCTGAAACTGGTCTAGGGAAACCAAAGCTGCATTTGGTGTAGTATTTCCCTTTGTTTTTATATTTGCAACAACAGTATTTCCCACATTTGTGTCTTTGAAATTGTAAAATGTGTGCATGAAGGTCACTATGTGTTGTTTGTGAAGGGATTTCACAAGTGACCTATTTTTGGATGAACTTTAAACAGTCGCATCACTGTCCTGACCAAATTTAAGAGCATCTTTAATCCATAATAGCATGTGGATGTGTAGTGCTCCTCTGGCTTGGTATTCTTTTCTCAAAAAGAAGTGTTGAGCTTCTCCGAGGGGATGAACAGTCTTATTACAAATAAAATGTAGCATAGCAATGAAGCGATGATGGAAATATCTTGATACATTAACAGGATCTAGAGAGCAGAGTTCTTCTGGTGTTTTTGTATCTATGTTTGATTTATTTTTGTTTGCTATGCGTAGGAAATCATGTAAATCTTCGCATGCATATTCTGCACAACTTAATGTAGCAAACCAGGTGGGTGGGCCAAGGTTTTTTATCATACAGCGTACATCTCCATAACATCGGAACCAGTATTCTTTTGTACCACGCATGTTTGCTAAAAGATTTGTAATACTTGACTGTAAAACCTCATCTTTTTCTTGCACTTTTTGTAATAATTGCGCAGCTGACATATTTTGAAAATGGGTACCTGATTTAATGTGTGTGAAACTCTGTAGCATAGAGTTGCTAGTTCACTTTCAAAGAGAAGGTGGAATATGTATTCCACTTTTTGTCTGAATCTTCGGTCATTAGAATACATTCGTAGAGAGCGATATTCTGATGCTGTTATCTGTGTGGGTCTATCATCATACCTTCCGCCTTTTCCAGTAGGAAACAGTAGAGGAAAGGCCCGTGCTTCTATACTTTTTTCTCATATGCTGATTGGAGATCCTTTGGCTTGTCGCATTTGGTACGTTTCCAGTGCATCATCGATAGTGTCTTTAGAGTGTAAACAATGAATTGTATAATGGTCTAAAATATTGGATTCTGTAGCAGGATTTAGAAGTTCAAATTGACCAGTTTCTGGTGACTCTTGAATTATTTCGATGGTTTCTCTCAGGTTTTCTTCAATTTTAATTTCTTTGTAGTATTCATTGTTTTTTAGATATTGCAGGGCTTGTCTAACTTTATGTAAATCCACGAGTTGTTGCCAATTATTTTTCTCTTTTGTAGGTACGCCATTTACTAAGACAATTAAAGATTGATCTATTTTCCATTGCACTCCTAGAGTGTGTACATTTTCTTTGAGATCTAATGGTAAATAAACTACTGCCACAAATGCCTTTCACTAATTGAGAGGGAGGTAATTTTGCTGTTTTTGGTTGAAGGTATATTATTGCTGGAAATGGGTGCACTGTTTGAATTATGATGCTCTTATATAAATTCAGTTGTTGCAGGGGTTTTGGTAGTGGGAATAATTCCAAGTTATTTGTGATAGCATGTGAAGGTGTTTGGTTGTTGTCAAGTTTTGCAGTGCAGTAATTGCAAAGTATTAAGGGGTCTGTAATTTCGTATTTGTTTTCTGCTATAAGATAGCGAGCGAATTGGAACCATTTGGAATCTTCATTTTCTTCTATTTTGTACGTTATGTCTACAGTTTTTGTGCTACTTTTATAGTAGAGTCCCGGCTGAGTCCCAGTTTGCCCAGAGTCTCTGTGTGTGTAACACTGTGAGGAGCTGCAGCGACTTGTGAGTCCCTTTTCTGCCTTTACTAGTGGATTTGCATAAAGACTGCATTGCCGCGCGGAGCGCGGCGCGGAGTCCCGGCTGAGTCCCAGTTTGCCCAGAGTCTCTGTGTGTGTAACACTGTGAGGAGCTGCAGCGACTTGTGAGTCCCTTTTCTGCCTTTACTAGTGGATTTGCATAAAGACTGCATTGCCGCGCGGAGCGCGGCGCGGAGTCCCGGCTGAGTCCCAGTTTGCCCAGAGTCTCTGTGTGTGTAACACTGTGAGGAGCTGCAGCGACTTGTGAGTCCCTTTTCTGCCTTTACTAGTGGATTTGCATAAAGACTGCATTGCCGCGCGGAGCGCGGCGCGGAGTCCCGGCTGAGTCCCAGTTTGCCCAGTTCGCCCGAGTGCGTCCGAGGGCTGGGTTCAACTCTATATTCAAGGGCCGATGGCTGCAATGCAGAAGGCCCCTGCGTCGGGGGGGCCTCAGACACGTCATAAGACTTTGCTACAGCGTTGGATGCTTAATCCATGGACTCCCCTGACAAACAATGCAGTGGTCGGCCAGACGACACAAGGTAAGCCGGCTACTTGCTTGAAAGCGGCCCCCTCAGCGCTTGCGAATCCTTCGGCAGCGTCTACCCAATTGATACAAACAACTGCACAGGTTCATCACGACGTTGCCCCCTTGGTTGATAGCTGTGCGGTCAATGTCATTGATACAGCGGTGTCTGCAAGCACTAGTCTGGACCACAATACGGTTAGTGCGATTACACATAAGCCCTTGGTAAAACCACTATCTATGCTTTCGCTTGCTGACCTTGTGCCGATGCCACTCCCGCTGCCGAAGTCGCCGCCAACAGAGCACGTGTTATCAAAAGTGGCCCCAGCCACGCATTCTCATCCTTTCAAAATGTTCTCGCCATTTGATTTGACGGATGCGGAAATAATAAATGTGATTTCGGCCACACAGGAAAAGCTCAATGCTAATGAGAGCTCACCGGTTCGAGTACATACTTCAACCATGCGACTAAAGACTACTGAACATGCTGTCCCTCCAATGCAGACGATCGTCAACTCCATGGGAGGTCGTTCCCTGACTGACTCCGTCCCTAGTGCCGCAAGCACTGGAGTCTCAAGTGTCCTCAGTGAACATCAGGAAAGTGGAACGGCCTCGCTGGAGCAATCTGGGGTGGCTCCAGAAAGTTCAGTGCCATGCCTAAAAAGCACAGAAGGTGTCGATCACTCTGAACTCAAGCTCAATGCCCCTTTAATTTCACAAAAGTCAACTTTGACGACATGGGTCGATAGTGCCTTGAGCAAAGCCCCTGAAAGGCTAAAAATGACCGACGAAGACTCGAATCCAACGTCTTCCAGCAACTCCTGCACTACCTCAACACGGTCCCCTAATCACAAGCTTGCTGGCGTAACCGCCCAAAACAAGATAGCACACGATACTTCTCTGCTGCAGTTTTCGATCAATGACCGTCTGAAGTGCAGTGCCAGTCCGTCCTGCCCGTCGCAGAAAAAGCAGGTGCTTTTGTCTTCCATGAGGTCAGCGCCGCTATTATCAAAATCACGACTGGAACTATCTGGAGCGCAGGACCAAGGGTTAGTTCGCCATTCTTTAGGAATGGCGATCTTATCTGAAGACAACAGCACCAGAAAAAGGCACAACGCAACTGATATCCTGCTAAAAATGAATGCTCCATCAACAGCGCCAGCTACTCCGGCAAAAAGCACAACTTCTGTGAATGAGTTCTCACTAAATCAAACTCCGGGCAAAGACCTTTTGAAAACACCGACCTCGAAAATAAACCTGTCTGCAGGTGCAGCCATTCAACTACACACTAATGTTCTCGCTGCATCATCTCAAGCGATGATTCCGTTCGTAAAGCTCTACGAGACCTTAAATGAGTCTATAAGAGATCAAGGCGCTCTCATTCTGAATCTCTCGACGAAATTGGACCAAATAGAGTCTTTTACCAGGCTTATCCAACTTGATGTTCAAGCCGGTAAAGACACAAGTTCATTCTGGCAATCTCGTCTTAATGATCTAGTGACCCTGCAACAAGAACGACATGACTTACAGCTAAAATGTCTTTTAGAGGTACTGTCCGAACTAGTACCTCTGTTAAAGTCCGGTTATAGCCCTAATCGGCCCAAATCTGATGTACAATGTGCCGCCCCATTACAAAATTCTGAGCAAGGGTCCAGGCCTACGATGCAGACTATCGAACAATTGGTCACAACTACAGGACAAACGGGTGGTGCAACACATAAACCGACGAGCTGTCACAGCGCCAAACCATCGTCTGTGGTCTGTGATGCTAACTCATCTGATTGCGTCCTCCTACAGGTCTCCTCTGACATAGACATTCCAATAGGTGCCGCAATGGTACCCTCAGCTGATGTTACTCAGGCACATAAAGCAACAACACAAGCTCCTTCTCAGGATGGTGCGCCGTCCACATTTGGCATCTTTGTAGGTACGGCTAAATCTTTTGCACCGAATGGTACGACCAAGTTGAAGGAGAAAGTGAAGCCCACCAAAACGACGTCTACAACCAAGAAAACAAAATTAGCAACTCATGCTGCAACAAAGAGCTTTATAAGAAACATGTCGACACAACCAAAGCCGGGGCTGTTCAAGCGCCCATCGAACGGAGCAAAGGTGCCCCCCCCATCACAGCATACCGAACCTTCTATATCTCTGAACCACGGTGTCAAGCGTAGACGTTTAAATTCGAGTGACAGCACGTCAGCCAGTATGGCGGCAGCTGACGTTCATGACTTGTGTGACATTACTATATATTCCCATCGTAGCGACGAGGAGTCATTGCAACATTATATGGAAGAACAGCCACTGGATTTTAATCTCCCTATGAAATTTGACAATAGAAAACCAAGATCTCCGACCTCAGAGTGGCAAGTAGTCCAAGGTCGCCGTGCCTCTACTATGAAAAAGGAAGTCATGCCTTCAAAGGGTATTTCTTCAAAACTGAATCCAAAATTCACATCTAATCAACGTAGCAAACAGCGCTGCTCCCCACCGAGGTCACAAGAGCAGCCGCTGCACCGCACAAAGGACAACAGATGTAAGTTGAGATTGCAAAACATACTTAAGGATGACAATGACTTGAACCTTAACCGTGCAAATGTTTTGCGGTTATTTAAGCATATTCCACCCCTTCGACTGATTGAATCAGATGACATTAAAATAGTCGAGTATGTGACAGAAAGCGCCTCTGACGCGGTGCTTCTTCATATTGATGCCGTTGGGGTACGCAACACCATTCTCAAGGCAGCTGAAGATTTTCTGTTATTCGGCTTTGACATCTCAGTTGAACCAGACGTGGACAGGAGAAGCTCAAATCCGGTGCAGATAACTTCTGGTTCAAAATCGAAAAAACAAACAGCTGTGACATCTGTTCGTCACAGTATGTCTTCTGAAACACGTCAAGAAGACTCTCGTCGGTCCGAGAAACAGCTGGGCCGGCAGAGACAGTCGAAGCAGGATTAGCCATGATTGAACTTGCAGGAACAAAGCTGCTCAATCCTATCATGGAACACTCGCGGCTCTCAACATTTGTTTCGGGAATTCGACATCCCATTGGATGATGTGTTTGTAATTTGTCTGCAGGAGACCTGGTTAGTGGACGCGCCAATCAGAGATGGCTTCAATATTTTTATCAATCCTGCAATACAAAATACTCAGGGCCGACCCTCGGCAGGACTCTTAACAATGGTTCGAATCTCACGAGTATGGTCTACTCCTATCTGTCGTAATCCTAATCCCTACGTCCAAGGCTTAATTATGCAAGCATGTTCAGATACGCTAAATACAATTGCAACTCTGTTGATCATAAATTGTTACTGGAATCCGGCCAAAATAAATGTCACAGAGTTTACCACAGCAATCAGCTGTCTAATGGAAGAGGCAGCCATGCAACATAATAACTTAAGCATCATATGCTGTGGTGACCTCAACGGCTCGTGGTTTAATTATGATCTTCCCAATCAAGTATACAGCCAGATTCCATATGTAGACTTAGGCGAAAAAGAACAACGTTGGTCAGATATTATGGAGACGTTTGACTGCGTATTGCTGAACGGCAATGTGCGTGGGGATATTCCAGCTCAGGCCACTTGGCATCGTGAATCCATGCACAGTATAATTGATTATTTCTGGGTGTCTAGTAACTTGGGGTCAAAGATTCTGACACTGCATTCACTGACAACGACTAAGAGCGATCATTCGCTGTTGAAAGTGAAATGTCTTCTGGCGATGTCTGATACTTTGTCCCCATACCGAGGAGCAGTGGAAGTAAATATGGGTGGAAATCGATTGAGACTGAGCGCAAATGAGATCCGTGCTCTAACGGTTAATCTAAGTGATCTGACTGACGTTGTGGAATACACTCCACTGTTACAGAATCATATCACCTCGATCAAAGACAACGCTCAGCAACATAAACTGCACACCCACCCTTTTAGTAAATTGCTGGATGCTAATAAGAAAGCTCTAAGAAAAGATGTCCGCAAAATAAAAATGCAAAAAAATGTATCACCTAAGATAATGCTGGAGAAAGTGAAGGCCAGACGAGCTACCTACAGAAACTGGTTGAAATCCCACAAAGCGATTGTAGAACAGGATTCCGCCGAGATCATGATGAAACTGATGGTTACTAAAAACACACGTGACATCTGGCGAATATTAAAACAGGGCCCCTTCAACGGTTCCAATTCCACGCAGAACACAATTTCAGGGGATACCTGGTGCAAACACTTTGGGTCAGTATTCAATAGCGTGCTGAAGGTTCCTAAATGGAAATCAGTGGATAGAATGGGTTCCTGGGATGTCCAGATGTCGCTGTCAGACATCATTGACGCTATTAAGGCCCTAAAAAACTCTCGTGCTGCTGGTCCGGATATGATAAGTAATGTCAGACTAAAAAAAAATCCAGAGATCTGGGCACCTTTCATTGAGTGTTTGTTCCACAAAATCGCAAAATCTAAGTGCTTGCCTAAATCGTGGCTAACAGCAATTGTAATTCCAATTCATAAGAAAGGCTGTTGGGACGCACCTGAAAACTATCGTCCTATTGCCCTATTAGACACCATTGGAAAACTCTTTGGTTCCAACTTGAGATGTAAATTGGTGACTTGGGCTAAAAAGGCGGGAATCATGGACATCCGGCAAACTGGATTTTCAAAGGGTACAGGAGTGGAAGTTAACCTTTCGATCCTGACAGCTTTGAAATATCATGCATTACAGAGTAAAACCAAACTGCATTTAGCCTTTATAGACATGAGGCAAGCTTTTGATGGAGTCAACCGGCAGATGCTATGGGCCAAACTAATGAATTGGAAATGTCCCATGGCCCTTCTCAACCCAATAATGGCACACCATACGGAGACCTCTTTTAGGGTACGCCTTAACAAACAAGGCATATTATCCGACAGCATTCCAACGACAAGGGGTGTTAAGCAAGGCTGCCCATTGGCCGCGGATCTATTCAAACTATTTTTGGCAGATCTCCCACTCTTCTTGGAGCAAGCACACTGTTTTCCTCCACGACTAAACGGAACTCCAGTTCGGTATATTGCGTATGCCGACGATCTCGTGCTGATTGACAGAACACAAATCGGCCTTCAACGTCTGCTAAACTGCCTGCATGAATACATAGTTGCAAATGAATTGGCCATTAACCCAGACAAAACTAAAATTGTGTCGATTGGTTCATTAATGAGTAGAAAAGATCGTGCATTTAAATGGACGGTAGGTGGTCAAAAGTTAACGTCTGTTAATTCGATTCGCTATCTAGGCATCGAATTTAACAGTTCAATCAGGGAAGTCCAATGGCTAAATATGCTGAAACTGAAAGCAGTAAGACTGGCACTGCAAGCAGCCCTGATCAATAAAAACTTTGGTAAATTTTCATTATCGTCGGTGATAACGTTCTACCGTCAAAAGGTTGTTCCTAGTCTAACGTTTGGGGCAGAGGCGGGTTGGAACATCAGTGAACAAAATTGGAATACTGTAGAGGGTCTTTTTTGGAAACGGGTTTTTAATCTCCCAAATTGTATTCCAATTATTGCAATACGCCACGAACTTTCTTTAAATTCTCTTTTCTCAAATGTGGTTTGGAAGTCCATCTCACTTTGGCGTAAGATGAGAGAAGTGGGTGGTGAGCCAGCATACAGAATACTCACCGCCCCCGACGATTCGCAAATTAGTATCTTGTTGGCACAATGGAGCTCAAGAGTGCAAGAGTGGATCGTAGCAGCGGACATCAATTACTTCGACCTGTTCTCATGCCCAAAAGTGGCAAAAAGAAAATTTGAATCCTGGGCATGGATCATAAATGTGGAAAGATACTCAAATCTCGATCTTTCCAATAAGATAGGTAACATTCAGAAAAAATTAAATTGTCAACAACCCTACCTCCTGCAGTGCTACAATCGCCAATATCGAGAGCAATTTCTTCGTTTCCGCTTAAATACGTTGACTACGAAAGAAATTCTTTTCCAAAGAAGGCAGCCTGCTATAAACAACAATCTATGCCGTTTCTGCGAGGAATCGGTTGAATCACTGAAACACCTGACTATAAGCTGCTCAGCAATTGCTAATTTACGCTCTGTCCACCTAGGTGAATATGCCCCGCTAAACGATGATATGAACTCCTGGTGGTGCCTGATAACCTCAGGCCAAAACATTAAACATGTCTGTGCGGTTGTAAATTTTATGAACGCTCTCCTGAGATGTCCCCCGTAATCAAGTGGGGCGTTAGGCTGATGCTCAAAGTGTGTAACTGTTTAATTGATATGTCGACTGTTTATTTGACTTTGTTTGTCTGTTCGCTTGACTATTAAGTGTCTTATATGTCACAATGTTGTGCAGAAGAACCTTGTGGAAAGCATAATAAGACATATTGATGATGTTATAACAATAATATGTATTGGAAGTTTACACGATTTGAAACAAAAGTTTTCTTTTCTTTTCTTACTTCCACCTTGGTGTTGGAGGGAGAAAGGAGAAGAAACTGTAGCTTTTCAATAAAAAATAAAATAAAAAAAAGTCCTGCGGCAACACACACAGACATGGTTTGGTACTTCAGCGGAGGTACTTTTAAACTTTAGTATTTCTATTTTGTTTGTGCTTAATAGAAGGTTGCTATTTGTACAGTAGTTGCTTGTTTGTTCTATGTCTATTGCATTTTGTAAGTGGCTTTCACTTCAAAAATATTTTCTCTGGATATGCTCTATTTCTTCAAGTACTTCTTTGACTGTACCATGTAGAAGATTGTTATTTAAATTGGCTAGTGCTCAAGCAGGACTTTTAGCAAAGTAAAGTTTATGGACCAGATTTCTTATAGTTGAATGATGTGTTGATATCATTTAGATATGAGGTTAGGTGCTTTTGCAAATAGGTCCTGAAATGCAGGCTAATGAATGTCCTTGTAGTCCTGTGTATTTACTCACTGGACAGGCATCCATATTTTGTAGTAGTTTCATTTTGAATTTGTCTTTGCTTTTAAAATACTGATTGAGGAACTGGCGTAAAGATTTGAAATATTTGTTGGCAATGTTACACATTGATGTGCACGCCCATTTGTAGACTGGACGTTTTGGTTCAGTAGAAAGGAGAGGTGAAACTGAGTTTTCTGGGGATATTTTTGTGAGCAGAGTTTCTTGTTCTATAATGGTGTTATAAAGTTTTTCATACCCTCGTCCACTGCTATGTATGGCAATTGGGTTTGTTTGTTTTTTTTTTATTTTTTATTTGCTTCTTCATTAAAATATGGTTCTGTGCTCGTGGTGTGACTCCATTCACCTCCACAGATGTTTAAGAAGCTATTTTTGTTGATATTCCGTCTATTGAAAAGTCTTTTTTGTAGTTTAGTACTTAGTTTTGTTAGTAGTTTAATTCTGCTTAAAACTAAAATAAATAACTTCCTTTTGAGAAGGATTGCACTGTCTATGAGAGCTTCGAGGATTAATTTTCTACGGTAGGTTTTAAGGGTTGTGCATGATTTCTCTCCTGTTTTTATAAGGTTCTAAAGTACTCTGTGGTGGAACATTTTTGTAAAATATTTTTTTTGGTTTGGTTACTTGCCACTACATTAAGATTTGTAGGTGCAGCGTTAGCAGTATTGGTAGCTGAAGTCTTTTTAATCACTTTCTGTTTCGTTTTACATTGTGATAGAGGATGGAAAGTTTCTATACTGGACGCTTGTTTTGTTTCGCTTAAAGACTGTATTAGCTGTTTTGTTTGAACTTTTTGTACAAAATCTGCTAGAGATGGATATGTATTTTGGAACTTTTATTTTGATTTGCTCTACTCTGCGTTGCTTTCAACAGAGTTGCTTTTGGTAGGCATTCTTTGGGGTCTGTTGTAGAAAAAAGAAAGTGTGGGTTGGGCTGTTGTGCAGTGTATGCGTGCTTTGTGCATGAGTGTCTGAGTATGATGGTAAGGATGTTTATGGAGGTGTGTGATTGTGCAATGGGCAGCTACATCTAGTTGGGAAGGCTATTCTTGTATTTGTTAGTTACTATACTGGGCTTCAGATGACAATATGAAACTGGTAAAGGGAAGCACTAATACTACATCTAATGGTAAAGGGTTACTACACTTGTTTCTTCCACAATACTAAAATGCTAGTGTGTTTGAGTAACAGTTAGACAATTATGTTAGTTTTGTACTTACTTTTTGTATGGAAAGAGTAGGTTTCTTCTAAGTCGTTGTTCGTACTTCAGACATTGCTGCTTTTCAGGAGAGTGGTCTTCACTGCAATTGTAAAAGAAAGAAGTTAGTGAATATGTGTGTTTATACATAGACATTGATTTGCAGTTTCCTTTGTCTATGTGCATCCTGTATATTTTACTTAGAATCTGTTAGTTGAATATGTTTTATAAATGAGTATAATAGTAATTGTATAGAGCACACTTGTTTTTTAAGGTTATGTTATTGGATGTTAAGAGATAGAAGAAATAATAATATGCATTTTTTGCTATTTTTACAGGGTAAATGGCAGAGCTTGTATAGAAAAGCATGCAATGTAAGCATTTGTGAATGTGTGGGAAATAAAGCAGAAGGGATTGATATAGAGGCAGTGGTGTTGTTTCAGCTGGGAGCCTTTCTAATGATATTGTCTGTGTGTGTGGATGAATGAAGATGCATGTACTGATCCTGGCTGCATGTAATTTTAAAACACACTAGACAGCCCTTTTCATAATTATACTGTTATTTCTCCCATCTTTTAATATGAAAGATTTTTTTTTTAAATAGCTGTGTGTGTAAACACAAATTTGGAGAGCAGACAGGTTTGCAAGTGACACTTCATCATAGCAGATGGGAGAAATGACAGTAAGTTCATTTAACAGTTTAAACAGGGTAAGTGGCAGTTACTCTGTTTATATGTATCCCTAGAATAGCTGTACATGTACTGTGTAGAAAATATTCATACCTGTAGTCTGTGTTCATGCATGTGGATGTGCATGAATCTGCAAGTAGAAATCTTGGGGAGTTTTATAGTAGTTGTTGCTGTAGGTCCTTTGCAGTCACAGCCCAATTGTGTCATGAACTTCAGATCATGCCCCTTTTGGACCTCCTGGTCCTTGTCTCAACGGGGCTTACATTCCGTACTACTTCCAACATGGCCATCCAGAGCTGAAGCCCTTGCTCGCTCCATGCGCTGAACGCAGCGTGATCTATTTATAGACCACGCCTTCCGCGGCTCAGCGCGTCTCAATGCTATTGCAGAGTAGCCTCAGACGTGTGTTCGTAGCTGCCGGTATTGTTTCCTTTGTCCCAGTGCTATTACCCGCTCCTGACCCTTTCCCCTTCCTGATTCTGAGCATTACTAGCTTTTCCCAGACTCCCGGATTCCTGGACTCCGCGTTCCCGGAACTAAACGCAACCTGTAACCAGACGAGACTCGAGCAGCACTGTTCAAGACCAGGAGTGTTCGCAAGAAGGCAGCGATCGAAGACACCGGCAAACACCGGACCCAGGTGAGAAGGGGGGAACTCCTTGACAGTTTGAGACGTCACCCGATCGAACCTAAAAATGAGATGGAAGCCGCCAAGCAGGACTTAATGCGACGCATGCAAGAATTATCAACCGAGGTCCAAAATCGTAAGGCGGAAAACGTCGTTCTCAAACAATTGGTCTTATCCCGGGATTCTGCTACAAAGGAGGGTGCCCTGTTGGGCCGTATTGTTGACAAGTATGATGGTTCGGCAAAAACACTTCACGGATTCCTGGATTCATGCCTGGTCCACTTTACCTTTAAGCCTTATTATTTCTCGACTCCTAGGGCTAAGGTGGGTTTCATCATATCCCACCTTTCCGGCAACGCCTTAACTTGGGCAACACCCCTTGTTAACTCCAGCGATGCCCTCCTAGATGACTATGATGGGTTCATACAGGCCCTTAAAGGCATGTTTGACCGTCCAGAGCAGGTGTATACTGCCAAAGAACGCTTGCTGGACTTTCAACAGGGCTCCCAAGATATGCTCACTTATGTGACCAGATTTAAACAATTGGCTAAGGAAGCAGACTGGTCCTCTGAGGCTAGTTTTACCCTGTTCAGGAGAGGCCTGAACGATGAGATCAGGGATGAACTGGCCAGGGTGGCTCGACCAAATTCATTCCAAGCATTAATGGACCTGGCCTTGCAAATAGACTTTCGCATCCAGGAAAGGAAGGCTGAAAAGAAGAAATCCAGGGGAAACCCACCCAAGACGTCCTTTGAGAGCACAGCCAGAACGGACGCAAACCCAAGCCCAGCCCCAGAACCAGAACCCATGCAAATTGGAGCCTTTCGTGGACCCATATCACCTCAAGAAAGGTTGAGAAGGATTCATACGGGTTTGTGTATGTATTGTGCTTCAGACAAACATTTTGTCAGGGAATGTCCTCTGGCACCTCCTCAGCGTTCGGGAAACGCCAGCTCCCGATCTTAAATGGAGCAGAGATGCGGGAGAGAGATGTTTGCTCCACATCAATTCCATCCTTGAACTCTCCTGGACAAAACAAACTGGTCGTTCTCCAGGCATTTCTTTCACCCTCGAATAATAAGATCTGCCCCATTCTGGTCTTGGTTGACTGTGGAGCTATGGGAATCTTCATAGATCAGGAATGGGTTGTCAGTCATCAAATCCCATATGAGGCACGAAGCACCATGCAGCCTGTGGAAGCCATCGATGGAAGACCCCCCAGTTCAGGGCCCATAAGACTACAGACCAAGGAAATCCAGCTCTCAATAAACCACCATCAAGAGCTAATCAGATTCGATAACATTAAGTCCGCCCACTACCCCATGGTTTTGGGTATGCCCTGGTTACAAAAACACAATGCGTATATAAACTGGACAGCAGGATCACTATTCCTAGGCTCAGAGTTTTGTATGTCTCATTGTCTATCCCTTGAACTTCCTTTAACACCCCCTGAGGAACCACCTAAGGAGCAAGAAACTCCACTCATGGTTTCCAATATAATACAGGTTCCGGAGGCCTACCAAGGATTCGCCGATGTCTTTTCCACTGCCATAGTCCAGGCCTTACCTCCACGCAGACCCGAAGACTGCGCAATTGAAACGGAACCCTCAGCAGTGATCCCTTTTGGTAGGATGTTTATCCTTTCCGAACCTGAGAAAAAGGCCCTCAAGGAATATCTGGATACAAACCTTGAAAACGGTACCATAAGACCTTCAAAGTCACCAGCAGGCGCATCATTGTTCTTTATTCCTAAGAAAGACACCCAGGAACTTAGACCTTGCCTCGATTATCATGGCCTAAATCAATGCACTCTTAAGGACTGATACCCACTACCCTTGATATCGGATATCCTGGAAGCCGTGATAGGTGCAGTAATATTCACCAAATTGGATCTCAGGGGTGCCTACCATTTGATCCGTATCCGGGAAGGAGACGAGTGGAAAACCGCCTTTAGAACACCCTTTGGCCACTACGAGTACCTGGTCATGCCCTTTGGACTAGCCAACGCCCCAGCAGTATTCCAACGTTTTATGGATAGGGTGTTCTCTGACATGTTGTTTCTCTTCGTCATTGTCTATCTGGACGACATATTGATTTTTTCAAAGGACCCTCTGAAGCATGAAGGACATGTAAAGGCAGTTCCACAAAGACACCGGGAACATCACCTCTTAGCCAAGCCTCAAAAATGTTTGTTTCACGTTACCTCTGTGCACTATCTGGGATTTATCCTTAGTCCAGAGGGGATTGGCATGGATCCTTCAAAAGTAAAGGCCATTCTCGCATGGCCTACTCCCACGTCCGTAAAACAAATCCAATCCTTCCTAGGACTAGCCAATTTCTACCGAAAGTTCATAGCCACCTTTTCCAAGATTGTACAACCTATAGTGGCTCTGCTAAAGAAGGATACCCCTTTTGTCTGGTCAACATTACAAGAAACTGCATTCCAGCGTTTGAAGACAGAGTTTACACAAGCTCCTATTTTGGCTCAACCCGATACAAGTCGACCCTTTTTAGTGGAAATGGATGCCTTTAATTACGCTATAGGAGCAGTGTTGAAACAGAAAATGGAGGACAACTTGGAACACCCCGTTACTTATCTTTCAAGAACATTAACTCAGAGTGAAACACACTACTCTGTCCTGGAAAAGGAACTGTTAGCCATTCGCCAAGCCTTCACTGAATGGCGACACCTACTTCTGGGAGCCAGACATCCTGTCCAAGTCCGTACTGATCATCGAAAACCTTCAGGTTCTACAGTCACTGGAGTGCAGGAACAGTCGTCAGGCACGTTGGGCCTACTTTTTTGCCCAGTATCATTTCCACATTACTCATGTCCCTGGATCACAGAACCTGATCGCTGACGCCTTGTCTCGCCGTCCTGACTACGTGACCACTGAAGATAAGGCATATCCTAAAATGTTTTCTGCCACGATCTTCGTAGCCCAAGCAGTTAATCTCCTGGAAGAAGTCCGATCGCAAACTCAATCCTCGGAAATATGGAAGGACATTTCAAGAAGAAACCAGTGGAAATTAAGAGCCAAGGAATGCTACTTATTAAAGGACAATGAACTGCTCATTCCTACACAGATGTTACAGCAGAAAGTAATAAACCTTTGCCACAACACACTCCATTCCGTGCACCGAGGTATCACCAACACCCTCCGTTTTATACAGAGACAGTTCTGGTGGCCTAAAATGAAGTCTGACGTACAGCAATACATCCAGGCTTGTATGACCTGTGCCCAAAATAAACAGGATAACAAAAGACCGGCGGGTCTTCTTCTGCAGCCCACTCTACCCTCTAAACCATGGGAAATCATCACTACAGACTTCATAGTGGAGTTACCACCTTCCCGAGGATATACTACCATCATGATCACCATAGATTTGTTTACCCATATGGCCCATTTTACGCCACTGAAGAAACTACCCTCCTCTTCAGAGCTAGCTGGAATATTTCTGGAAAACATATTCCGACTACATGGGCTTCCTTTCAAGATCATATCTGACCGGGGTCCCCAATACATTTCACAATTCTGGAAACACCTCTGTCGGGTTCTAGAATCCAACGTGCCCTCTCATCAGGATATCACCCCCAAACCAACAGAGCCACAGAACGTGCAAATCAGACCCTGGAACAATATCTCCGATGTTTCGCCACCAAGGTCCAGGATGACCGGTCTCTCCTGATACCCGTTGCGGAATTCGCTTACAACAACTCTGAACACTCAGCGCTACAGACCAGCCCTTTTTATTGTAGTCAGGGGTTCCATCCATCGGTTTTACCCTCGGTTCTTCCTTACCCTACACCAGTACCTACTGTTGACTCCTGGATCGAAACTCTTATCAACATTCACCGGGAGGCTAAAGTACACTTAGAGAAAGCCAGATTACAGACCAAGAGGTATGCGGATTCCAAGAGAAGACCAGGTCCTTCCTATACTGTCGGTGACCGAGTGTGGTTGTCATCAAAACTACTCCCCCGACACTTGCGACCAAACAAGCTGGCTCCGCGCTACTATGGTCCATTTCCCATCAAGGAGATTATCAATCCTGTCTCATATCGAATCAAGCTACCTGACTCCTGGAAAAGAATTCATCCAGTCTTTCACACATCCCTATTGAAGCCCTACATCCAATCCTCTCGAAAATCCAGTAGACCTCCTCCTCTACTGGTTGACAACCAACTGGAATATGAGGTGTCCCGGATTTGTGACTCCAGGTATAAGCAGGGCCATCTTCACTACCTAGTGGAGTGGAAAGGATATCCTCCTAGAGAAAGGACCTGGGAACCTGTTTCAAATATCAAGGCTCCTCGGTTGCTCAGAGGATTTCACCTAATACACCCCGGCAAACCTGGAGGAAAAGGCCTTTGGAGCAGGCATGCTGTCAGGAACTTCAGATCATGCCCCTTTTGGATCTCCTGGTCCTTGTCTCAACGGGGCTTACATTCCGTACTACTTCCAACATGGCTGTCCCGAGCTGAAGCCCTTGCTCGCTCCATGCGCTGAACGCGGCGTGATCTATTTATAGTCCACGCCTTCCGCAGCTCTGCGTGTCTCAATGCTATTCCAGAGCAGCCTCAGACGTGTGTTCGTAGCTCGCGGAATTGTTTCCTTTGTCCCAGTGCTATTACCCGCTCCTGACCCTTTCCCCCTTCCTGATTCCGAACATTACTAGCTTTTCCCAGACTCCCGGATTCCTGGACTCCGCGTTCCCGGAACTAAACACAACCTGGAACCAGACGAGACTCGAGCAGCACTGTTCAAGACCAGGAGCGTTCGCAAGAAGGCAGCGATCGAAGACACCGGCAAACACCGGACCCAGGTGAGAAGGGGGGAACTCCTTGACAAATTGTACTGAGAGTATCAATAGTACATCTAAAGTGCTGATCTGTGATGATGGAGTTAGATGTAGAGTTCTTGGATGTGATTGGTGGATGATTGTGTTACTGCTTAACAGTAGCCAATGAGGGAATGGTGCAGAGAGTGAAGTGGAAAGGGTAGAAGGGCTGCCCCAGTGTTACGTGCTCTGCGGAAACCGCGGCTGTCCACAGACAGGGCGTGCCACATCCGAGGTTTCTCAGCAAATTTAGCATGGAAAAGGGACTGTAGGGATCAGCCAATCAGATGTTGAGGTTGTGGATTGTGTTGAAAGAGGCTGTGTCAGAATGTTAGTGATTTGAGATATGTTTGTGCATGGTTTGGAGCAGTATGCTAAATGCAGGAATGTGGCAAAGAATGTTGATGTTAAAGGAGTGGAGGTGGTGTGGAGCTCTGTGTCTGGTTTCAATGTGCAGGGAATTGTACAAGTTAGTGGAGATATGGGCAGGGTGAACAAGCCACAAGTAGTTGTTTTGCACTGTGGTGAGTTGCATTTGGGTTATGTCAGTGCCCCTACTTTGTTGGCAGATTTGGAACACTTGGTTCAGGCAGTAATGGAAAAACTTCCAAATGCCAAGGTTATTCTTTCTGGTCTAGTACCTAGGGCAATATGGGACAATAGTTCTGTTTTTGTCCTCAGCAAAATATTGCTAGGTGTGCAATTAACCAAGGCATGTTTGCTTTCGTGATTAGAGCTGGTATGTTCTTTTGTAATAATGAGAACATTAATTCTGGCAATGTTGTTTATTTTAAAGAAGATGGCATGTCTTTATCTTTTATGGGAAATGCCATGCTGTTTTGGAACATAAGGGTTGCTTTGGAGAAGCTATTGTGAAGATTTTTGGAGGAAAATAAAAAAATATAAAAAGAAATACAAATTAAAAGGTGTTTCTGAAGCATCTGTAAAAAAACAAAAAAAGACTCTTTGCAGAGCCAACCTCAAAGGGGAAATGGAGCACACTATCTAAATATTCATTCCCCATGGTCAGATTTTTCGATCTGTCCGCGAACACTGCAGTTGTCCGCGGACAGCGCGTAACATACAGGGATTTTGGGGTTGAGAGGCATGCAAATGAGACTGAGCAGAGCAAGGGATTGATCAATAAGGTTTACTGGGTGTTTTGTGTAAGGAGAGAGTTTGTCAGAAAGTCTTTTTCCTGAGAGGAGAGCAGATAGCTATGGCTGTGTGATTCAGAAAACACATTGTTTGGATTTTGGGAGATTCGTGGATAAATTGGTTGGAGGTGCATGCAGATTGCTGTGGAGTGGCTGCATATCTAGGATTCCCTCATGTGGAAGTGCACTGGCATGGAGTACATGGAATGAAGTGGCTGGATTTGGTACCTCTTTGTGCTACTTTGGTGACACAGTGTCATCCAGACATTATTATTATTCATTGTGGAGGGAAACGTTTAGAACATGTCTCTGGAATCTCTTTGCAATTTGCAACAAAAGAAGGACTTGGGAAGATCATGGACATGTTTCCAAATTCCCAAGTAATTTTTTCTCGTATTGCGTAGAGACAAATGTGGCTGCGTTCTTCTTCATTTGGTCCACAAATGTAGAAAGCGAGGCACAATGTCAAAAAGGCTGTTTGTGCCTTTTTTAGAGATGTTGGCATGTCCTCTTTTCACAATAAAAATATTATGTTCCGTAGCTCAAACTTTTTTCGCAGAGATGGAGTACATCTTACTTATGCCGGCAATTTTCTGCAAAATATATAAAATGCATTGCGACTTTTTTTTAAAATACAGTAATCCATTTTGCAGTAGGTGTTGACCATTTGAAGTTTTTCCTCCCAGAAAAAAGTGCAATGGTTCTGATAGGGCAGCACTCCAAAAAAATTAAAATGTCCACAAACTGTCGGTGGACTTCTAAAAATATGCACAGGGACCTGCATTATTTATTATTTTTTTTTTTGTTTTTTCTTGTTTTATATTTTTTTGTTTTTTTTAAACATGACATACAAGGAAAGGAGGGGAAAGTAGGGGGACACCAACCACAGGGATAAGAAAGGGCAGGTGGAGAGAGGAAGATGTAGGGTAGGCCTTACTCAGGTAGGTAGAATTTCTTCTGATGCTCCTTGACCGCAGTCTCGAAAGCACTCTGAAGATTCTCCCCCCTGCAGAGTACTGCGTCGCAGTACATGCACAATATTATGACCCTTGAAAGGTAAGGATCAACAGCATCATGAATAGCCTGTGAGGCAGCTGGAGGGATGTGCTGACCCACAGGAGTGTTTCTTGTGGTGGCAGGAGCGGAAACGGAGGATGCTGTAGAGGAACTCAACCTACTACGTTTATCGCAAATGTACAGCCTTGTGAATAGCCCCATCGAGGAACGACTTTAAGTGTTGCTTCATTGATGTCGTACCATAGCTATATGAACCAGACCTTTCACAACTCAGCACCATCTTGCACTGAGTGCAGATCACCTTGTTCGCACAAGCTTTTGGAACTCCATCAATGGTGGTAAACAACCGCCACACCCAAGACTCACGACGAGTGCTGGTAGCAGGGACTTTCACTACCTCATCCTCTTCATCCGTTTCCTCTGCATCCTCACACCTGTTCCCCTCTGCAGGCCCTTCGGGAGGTGGGGATGGTGGAGAGTGTGGGGGTGGTGATGAAGCTGAAATAACCATGGTTGCCATCTGGAGAACAGCAGGCAGAAGTCACCAGCAATGCAGGCAATGCGGATCTAGAGCAATGCTCTGTCAGGTAGCCAGAAGCACAATGAGGATCAGCTCTGGGGTGTGGCCTTTTATAGGGGTGCTGCTGCGCACTTCGCGGATAGCCACGCTGTCTGGAGACAGGTCGAACACAAAGAAGGGGCTCAAAAAGTTCCAAAAAGTATTTAGATCGGCAGGGACATTGGGCCTTATTACGAGGAAGGAGGTAACCATGTCGCTTTTTGCGCCATGGCTACCCCCATTCCGAGTACCGGGTCCGGGTTCCCTGAATGGGGAAATACCAGGCCATTCTGACCATGGAGGGCCCGGTATTTCCCCATTCAAGGAACCTTGTCATCTTTGATCTCCTGGGTGTTAGTCTTTGCAGTGCACGGTGGCGGCGCGAGTTATGGCTGCTTAGTTTACCATAACTGGTGAATTTCAAGGGTTTTTTGGTTTTACTTGGCTCTATAACGTCCCTTTAACAAAGTTTTTTTTACTGAATTTCATAGATTTTTAGTAGCGCAACTTAAGCATAACGTCCCTTTAACAGAGTTTTTTTCACTGAATTTCATGTTTTTAGTAGCGCAACCTACCCATAAGGTCCCTTTAACAAAGTTTTTTTCACTGAATTTCATAGGTTTTTAGTAGCGCAACTTAACCATAACGTCCCGTTAACAAAGTTTTTTTCACTGAATATATATATATATATATATATATATATATATATATATATATATATATATTATAGGGTGGTGATAGTTAAGATGAGTCGGACTTCCATATGAACCCCTCAAAATTGTATTGTTAATAACTTTTGATTTGAGTAACGCATTTGACCAACATGTCGAAAGTTATTCTGGACTCTCCCCTCCCCCAGACTGCAAAGTGTCATGATTTTTGCCAAAGAGCAATAATTCCTAGACGGATTTGGACCAGGTACAAAACAACTTGGTATTTATCAGCAGAAAGTAATACCCACCTTATTATATGGAGTTGAAGCCAAATTACCCAGAAAGCAGAAGTTTTGGGATTTGTTAGAAGCCAGGTTCTGGAGACAGGTCTTAAGGTTACCATCTTGCACACCATTACCACTGATACGTTTTGAATTGGCATCCTTATCGATGTATTCTCAAGTTCTGTGGAAGATGTGTGCATTACTGAGGAAATGTCTGTTGAATCTAGAAACACATATGGGCTAATTTGTGGAATTTGTGTGCCGGAAAACGTGGATTTGTGCGCCATTCTGCCTGCAAATCCCCATTTGTTAAACAGAGATTTCAGAATGGCACACAAATCCCCGTTTTCCAGTGTGCAAATTCTATGAATCAGCCCCCTAATATCTTATGCATTGTAGCTTATCATCTTCTAAAATCTGAAAACGACCTTCCAGTTAGTTGGCGCAAATTCATATTAAATGCCTTAGCAGATGCCTCTGTAACTCTGGATGATCTCCAATCCGGGTCGTGCAAAGATCAAAGTTTTCCAATATGACTGGATCCGCAATAATTCATGCTGTATTGCATATAATGATTTTGATGCATCTCTCTTTGGGCATAAGAGATTTAGATCCATGGCTGATTATTTGATTAAATGCCCCTCTCCTCACATACGCAGGCAATATATGCGATTTAGATTTAATCATTTTCATACCCCTGAGGTATTGTAGAGGCGATAGCAAATACCTTTGATTCAGAATCATTGCAGCTTTTGCTTCAATTCCTCACAAATAGAGACTTTCCAACATCTCATTGTAGATTGTCCAATGTTAACAACAACGTGACAGAAACGTTTTTTAGAAAACTGTTTGCTTTGAATAGTCCGTTGGACTCAAATGACCTAAGGAAATTGATCTTTTCAAGCCCCAGATTGGGAGTAAAGGTAGCAATAGTGCACTCCTTGAAGCAATACTACCTGATGGCTAAGATTAAATATTGCTTTATTTGGTCTTGCCATTGTTTTGGTCGATGTATTTTGTATTTGGTATTCTAGGGTCCTTTTATATATTTGTTTATTTCTTTCTTCTTTTTTTTCTTATTCTTTTTCTTCTTCTTTTAAGTGATTGTATATAGAGTTTCTATTATGAGTTGGTTATTATGAAATGTATTGTGTTGTTATATATTTCACAGAAACTTAATATATCTAATGTTTTTATGTTATTATATTTGAAAAGTTGATTTTATCAACTAGCCAAATAAAAAAAATAAAAAACTTGGGCATGAAGCATTGGCTTGTGATCCAATGCGTGATTTGGGGTTATTCCGTGCAGTAGTTATTTAAATATTTGACAGAGAAGGGGCTGCCCCCTTCTCAAAAATTGATAGTTATATCTCCCATGGTGCATTGCAGGATCAAGGTTTTCAGAAATGAAAAAGCCGCCATCTTGTTTTTCTATCGATGCAAGAGATATTTGAGGTTATAGCCAAGGATATGGAGAAATGAAATCCAGGAAAAAACTATTTGCAGGTTAAACATGCACATTTTATCACGCTAGAGGAGCTGGGGGTGATGGCTAGAGGGCACCAAGTGAAATTTGGGAGGTTGAGGACTGAGTTTGCAACACAAAGCTTTCTGTAGCCTCGACTATAGCCATAAATAGCCGACATCTCAAAGCAAACTGCGTCTCAGAAACAGCATCTGTTGTGGAGGGAAAGCATAGAGCTGAGGAGACTATCTGGGGAGCAGGGGGAGCTGGCACGGATGAGGGGGCACTTGGTGAGGGCCTGGGATTACAGCAAAGCATTTTTTGGGCCGCTTTTCCGATATTTGCAGTTATACTGATGCTATAAAGGAATAGGCGCAATTATTATTTTTATTTTAAAGATATTTTCACAGCTATAGTGAGGTTGGGGTGAAAAATCACTGGCCAACACCTTTAGGATCCAGGTCTCCCATTCATGCAGTAACAGGACAGACCCTGATTAGCGTCAACATGAGGAAGGGGCCAGCCTCCTCAGTCCATGTTGCCCGAAAAATAATCCAAGCTTACAAAACCACTTAGAGAAACATGCTGGGCCTTTCCTTGCTATGAAGCTAAGCAGAGTAAATCCAGGTCACTGCTTGGATGGGTGACCGAATGGACATCCAAGTTATTTTTTTTTAAACCATGCTACTGTCAGTCCTTGAAAGTTTTGTACTCAGAGACAATGTTTTTCCTCTTGCTGAATTGCATTCTGGTATTTGTCGTCTCCCAGTCAATAAATGAAAAAAAAAAATATGTTTACAGCAACAGAAAGTTTCCCATCACTGCAGTAACTGGCATGAAGCCTGCTTGGCTATAAAGCGTGGAAAGGGTCATACCCCTAAGGCCATGTTGCCTAATAAATGAGCCCACCTTTCAAGACCACTTAGAGAAACTTGGCCTAAGGGGGCTGGATACTTCCTCGATTTGAAACTAAGCAAGTTTGGTCCTGGTTACTGCATGGATGGGAGACAGTCCACAGTCCTAAATGCCATGTGTTTTCTTAGTTTTAAATATCTCATAACACAAGGCACCCACATTTTTTTTTAAACCGTGCTACTGTCAGTCGTTGAAAGTTTTGCACTCAGAGACCATTTTCTTGCCTTTTGCTGAATTGCGTTCTGATATTTTTAGTCTCAAAGTCAAGATGGGGGCAATGATATTACAATTATGCACTTTTTGCCTAATATACTTGTATAAGGATGTATATATTTGACTAACACTATGATATGTGTACTTTTCAGGTTAGCTTTATAAAGCTGAGTATTGTTGAAAGCCAGTCATGGGGGTGAGGAGGAGAATTGAGAGTGCAAGTAAGTCATGAGTATGTGCCCACAATGTTGCAAGAGAGTTTGCAATTATGGACACTAGTGCAGTTATTTTCCCCTGATTGTGGCTCCTTTTCAGGGCACCAATAAAGGACAGGGCACCAATAAAGGACACATGTGGGTGGACAGCATAACTTTTTTTCAGAGGGCCGACA
Organism: Ambystoma mexicanum; assembly: GCF_040938575.1. Classification (NCBI taxonomy): domain Eukaryota; kingdom Metazoa; phylum Chordata; class Amphibia; order Caudata; family Ambystomatidae; genus Ambystoma; species Ambystoma mexicanum. The sequence continues at coordinate 1,438,786,901 of NC_090921.1, forward strand.
TAACCCCTTGGTTTATTTTGAATTTGGCAAGCTTGCTCAAGTCTTTGGCTACCAGGATTTGACTCAAGTTGTCATGTTACCAGTGCAGACGCTTACCCACAAGCACTTGTTTTGTATTGGGATTTTGTTTACGAGGGAGTATTTCACGACAGATTGCTGGGTTTAAAATGTGAGCACACTTTAGACTTTGCTAGCATATTTATTGGAACATTTCCTCTCTCAGGTGATTTATATGATGTTCATCACATTTTTAAAAAGTCCAATGCTATTTTGTCTTTTGATTTTTGCTATGTGTGCTGAAAGTACTTGGACATATGTTATTCTTGCAGCTGGTCATTTTTTCCTGTTTCCGTCCTGCTTAAATGTGTTAATTTGGGGTTGTGCGATGTAACACAACAGTCACCAAGACACTGGCCACAAAACAAGGTGATTGGAGCAATGTGCTTAACCAAAGTCGGTGGTGCATGGCAAATAATTTAGGGGGTAATTCATAGAATTGGGTGCACAAGTGGCGCACGTGGCTGGCGCACAGAGTGCGCGTGCGGCAGTCTGCGCCAGCCGCGTGCGCCAAAACCCATTTAGGCGCACAGCAAATTCATGGATTAATACATCCATAAGCAGCTGTGACGCAGAGTGGCGCAGTGACCCTGCAGCAGCGCCAGTTACGCCCCAACCCCACCCCTACGCCAAAAACATTGCACAAATCCAGCACATGGGGCAAAGGCCAGTGGACCAGCATACAGCCCTCCAACCAAGAAAACGCATGTAAAACTCCCCGAACACCCCTTGGAATACACGTACCCCGCTCGCACCAGTGAAAACGCATGTAAAACTCCCCGCGCACCCCTCGGAATACACGTACACCGCTCGTGCCAGCAAAATCGTGTGTAAGACTCCCTGCGCACCCCTCGGAATACACGTACACCGCTTGCGCAGCAAAATCGCATGTAAAACTCCCTGTGCACCCCTCGGAATACACGTACCCCGCTCGTGCCAGGCCTATCGCGTGTGAAACTCCACGCGCATCCCCGGAACACACGTACGTATTTCGCGGGGTACAAGTACGTGTATTTTGAGGGGTGCATGTGAAGTTTCACACACGATAGGCCTGGTGCGAGTGGGGTACGTGCATTCTGAGGGCTGTGCAGGGAGTTTTACATGCGATTTCGCTGGCGCGAGCGGGGTACGTGTATTCCGAGGGGTGCGCAGGGAGTTTTACACCTGATTGCCCTGGCGCGAGCGGGGTGTGCGTGAAGTTTTACACGCGATTTGGCAGTGTGTGCCCTCCCAGGTGTGCCCCCCCGTCCCCATGCCCCACAGGCAGCCAACACCACAGGGGACCACCCCACAACCCTGGGCATGCCCCACAGGCAGCCCATCACCCCTGGGCAAGCCCCACAGGCAGGCCACATGGTACCATGTACTTGAGAGCCCCGACACATGTCCTCCACCCACCCCCATTGATGGGCACCTGCCAGCAGGCCCTGACTCATGTCCCCCACCCCATCCCCATTGACGGCACCTGCCAGCAGGCCCTGACACATGTCCCCCACCCACCCACACAACAGTGGCCGGCACCTGCCAGCAGGCCCAACACATGTCTCCCACACCCATTGACGGGCACCTGCCAGCAGGCCCCGACTCATGTCCCCCACCCCACCCCCATTGACTGGCACCTGGCAGCAGGCCCTGACTCATGTCCCCCACCCACACACCCACCCACCCGCCCACAAGTGACAGGCACCTGCCAGCAGGCCCTGACAGATGTCCCCTACCCCACCCCCATTGACGGGCACCTGCCTGCAGGCGCCAACTCATGTCCCCCAGTGATGGGCACCTGCCAGCAGGCCCTGACACATGTCCGCCACCCACCCACCAGTGATGGGCACCTGCCAGCAGGCCCTGACACATGTCCCCCACCCCACCCCCATTGATGGGCACCTGCCAGCAGGCCCTGACTCATGTCCCCCACCCCCATTGACGGGCACCTGCCAGCAGGCACTGGCTCATGTCCCCCACCCTACCCCCATTGAGGGGCATCTGCCTGCAGGCCCCGACTCATGTTCCTCACCCCACACCCATTGACGGGCACCTGCCAGCAGGCCCCGACTCATGTCCCCCACCCATCCACCCACCAATGATGGGCACCTGCCAGCAGGCCCCGACACATGTCCCCCACCCCAACCCCATTGACCGGCACCTGCCAGCAGGCCCCGACTCATGTCCCCCACCCCACCCCCATTGACGGACACCTGCCAGCAGGCCCCGACTTATGTCCATCACAATGACACCCACCCACCAGTGATGGGCACCTGCCAGCAGGCCCCGACACATGTCCCCCACCCCACCCCCATTGACGGGCACCTGCCAGCAGGCCCCGACACATGGCCCACCAAACAACATGTCATAACAAAACAGACCCATGGCCCTAATGCCAAGCCAAATCCCCCCTGTCCCCCAGTACAAGCATGCAACCATCCACTGCACCCACTCCCAAATTAGCCATGCCATGAGAGTCTCAAAAGAACCAGTATGGCCATGCATTATTGTACAGCAGAGCCACACAGTAGCAACACATGACTGAGGCAATGCTCATAGAGACATGCACAAAACCCAATGACAGTACACCACACCAATAATGAAGGAATATGAAATGTATTGAAAAAGGTAATGAAATAATAAAATGAAAAATAAAATGTGCAAATTAAGAAATAATGAAAGGAAAAAAATGAGAAGAAAGAATTCCAATGTAAAACAAAAATCCACAACAGGAAACTAGAAAAGTGGTCCATTGCCATTGTCCATATAGAGTGCATTAAAAAAAATTAAAACCATTGATCCATGAAAAGTTCTAATAACGAAAGTATGTACAAGTCTTGAACTATTTACAATGCAAGTCCAAAGGGTCCATGATCCCAAAAGAAAAGGAAACTTACCAAAAAACCTATAAAAAAAAACTAAATACATAAAGTGGAGCAGTGACCATGAACTCCAAAAACAAATACTAAACAAAGGAAACCTAACCCTAAAGAATTATGTACAAAGGCGGCGGGCAAGTCCTACGGCTCACTCTTCAATGTTCCGGGCCAGGGGATCATCAAACTCCTCTTCAACGTCCCGGAGGCAGGCCTCTCCACTGGCCTCGAGGTCTTGCAGGGATGCAGCCATGGCCTCCTCCAGATCCCTGCGAGTTGCCTCGAGGCACTCAGCCTGCCTCAGTGCCCTGCACATGGAGTTCTCCGCCCTGACCACAGTGAGCCGTGCCTCCTCCACCCGCCGCCGCTCCGCAACTATCTGCTGGCCCAAACGCTGCCACATGGAAGACACTCCTAATCCAGGGTCCTCCTGCCCACCGGCCGATGCCTGCCCCTGTGATGTTGATGGCCCCGAGCCATCATCTCTCCCACCTTGAGCCTGCTGCTGCCGTGCATGTGCCCTGCCTGTCGATGCCTGCACGTCCTCCTCTTGCTGGGGTCCAGTTGGTGGGGTGGCCACCCCTGTTGGACCTTCGCCTCCAGACTGTGGCAGGGATTTGTCCTCCACCAGCCTGGCCGCTGGTTTAGGGTCAGCTCCACAGGGTGCCCAGATGATACTTGGGCAGGAAGATGGCACGGAGGACGGCTGGCGCATAGGGGGTTCAGTTGAGGAGGGGGTCGCTAGAAGATCCAGAACATAGAGGAACCCAGCGCTGGTGACCTGTCCTAGTAGGCCGACGTGGTCAAAGAGGTATTCAAAATGACATGCATTGTCCTCACGAGAACCCTGCACGTCACCCTGAATACTAATTTGACTCAACGCCACCCCAGGTAGGACAGGCTCAACCCGGTCACGGATTGCCACATCCCCAGGGAGAGGAAGGCCAGTTGTTGTTTGCACATCCCCTCCCTGAAAACGGGTCTGGACGAAGGCATCCCTGCTGGTGCAGGATTATGCAGTCACAGGATCGGGGACAGGATTAGGGACAGGCACCTCTGCGCTGCCTGTGCTGCCTCCTGTCCCTGCCCCTGGACTGCACCACTAGCACCAGTGGAATCCCCCTTCCAGGCCCCATGCGTGGGCCTTCCATGGCCTCCTCCTCAACCAAACCCACCACCAACCTGGATGAACCGTGCCATCTTCTTCCATAGGCCCCTGTGGGGGCTCAGCTTCCCCTACTGCTGCCGAGGAGTCCACCTACAACCCCTCCTCCTGGTCCTCCCCTCGCACTGAGGCCCTGGACGCGGCACCAGACTCCTCACTCCAGGAAGTGATGACAACGTGGGAGGAGAGCTGGGCCTTGCATGTCCAGCTGACGGTGGGATCCCTGCCTCTGTGCTCCACAGCACCGACTCCGCCCTCTTCATCAATCGGCGCTACAGACAGTGAGAGACAGAACACAGGAATCAGGGCACTGTACAATGGTCGGATACACACATGACAGTTGCACATGAGTGTCAGTGTCAAACTTCACAGATGGCATCACACTCCCCAACACTCATATCATTTGAACCCACACACATCCACAAATTAACAGGAATGGTGCAGCAAGCAGGATCATCCATACACACACAACAGCATGAACATCTGAAGGTTGGCATGATGTTACAAGCAACATGGGGAGTGCCTAACACATGCAAACAAGCCAACAGACAGACATGCATCTGTACATTTCCACCACCTGTCACAGTGCAATCATCAGCAATTATGTCACATCTGCCAATTGGGTTCCTACATGTCTGTGTCACATGCATCCATGGCGTTTCACAGTCACACACATGTCAAACACACACACGCACATGTATGCCGTGCACGTACATGAAGGTGGAACCAGCATCCATGTGTCACACCCCAACCATGCCATAGTACATACACAGAAATGCCAATATGTGTGCATCTCCACATGCAGTTGTGCATCATGCTTTCAAACACATACATCACTGATGTGCATCACATATGACAGGACTCACATGCAGCATGGTCATGTCCCTGCACATGCACATCCATACATGGCCCTTTTCAGACATATCTCCAAGCTGCACACTCCTGGCACACCTCAACATACACTGCGTCCAATAAGTACGCATGGACACTTACCGTTGGACTCCGGACGGCTCTGCCTCTTGAGGACCTGGAGGTGAAGCGCTGGGTTTATACGTTCCAGGACCCTTATGTTGTTGGTGGAAAGGTGGACCCGGCGCCTCACTGCACGCACTGCTTCCAAGAGGCTCCGGGCCTTCCTGAGGGTCCTGGACCTGAAGTCCTCCCAGCGCTTCCAGACGTATCGTATGTCGCAGGCTGCCACCCCCTCCACATTGATGGCAGCCACGATGTCCTTCCAGATCCTCTCACGTCCACCAGGACTTGCTGCACCAGGAGACCAACTTCTGCGCACTGAAGCTGGTAACCCTCTGCCTCTCTGGCTGGCGGTCGCCAGTGGTCTCTGATGGTGTTTGCCCCGACATGGTAACCCCCGAGGCAGGTGTGGGTGGGCAACTGGGTCCTGGTGCTGGGCTGCGGAGCGATGGAACTTCAGTCAGGAGTCTTCTGTTGCAGCAGGGGTGGTCACAGCAACTGGACCCCTGCAGATGGCTGACGTGCAGGCACCGAATTGCAAGGCACCTGGCCAGCAGGCAGGCAGGCAGCAGCAGATGGCTGGTGGGAGTCGGCTCAGGCCTCTGGGGGGCAGGAGAATGGCCTTCTGGGCAGGAGCGTGGTCTTCCGTGTGTTGTCGCGTGGCCAGCTTGATACGGAGTGATTTGGCACGTGAAAAAACAGCACGTCAGCGTGTAATTTGAGGAAAGGGCCTAAGCGCTTAAGTGACGTGACACGTGCAGGTGTTTCCCTCAGCACAGGTTAAAGGTGAGCGGGGCCAGCAGTTCGCTGTACGTGCCTTTCGTGGAGACTGACACGTGTGTTGCTACTTCTGGTTTCACGCGCCATCAAAACTTCACAGCGGATCAAGGACGTATCTCTTCTTTTGGCGTGGGTAGAGGCCACGTGTGATTTTCATTATCATGCTAGTTAGATTGTGAGTCGCGCACACTATTTTTCCCACTGCGGGTGCCCCTGTGTATCACATACCCGTTTTCGAGGTCATAGTAGCCTGTGTGTCCCATGCGTACATGTTTTTCGTGTCCCTGGGTGCCACCGCGTACTGCGGGAGGTTAATTTCACACACATGGGCTACCGGGGGTTGCCTGCACGGTTTTACTGCAGTTTTGGGGTGTCTGAACATTGCGTGACCTGTCACTTTATCACCGGGGTCACATACAGCCTTGCAGGTGAACAGGGGTGCTGTCAACATCTTGTATCCTACCCCCTTCACCCCAATTGCCAAGGACAATTGTCGTGTACACCTCCCATTGGCATTACTACATCTGTGCCATGGTTGGGAGGCCACGAAAGGTGAGGGGCGCCTCAGCTGGGCGTACTCCACATGGCAGGCATGGTCAGTGACGTGGCCGGGATGACCAGGGAGGAGGGGGACTCCAGAGTGCAGGGTGTCCAGGGTGGCCGCAGAGGGGGAAGAGGCAGGGTGCACCACTTCGGCACGATGTTGTGCCACGTGTTGGTGCAGTGATTCCACCACCCCCTGTGGTTCCGGGAGATGCAGCTTCTGCATCTGGCACTGGCACCCATGTGACCCAGAAGTCTGTTTCATCGACTGCCACGGGCCCAAGGGTAGTGGTAGCTGCAGGTGCAGCTGTGGACACCACCACCCAGGCTCAGGGTCCACCAGCGCATGCTGCGTTGGCAGCTGAAGAGCCCCTTGATGATTTCCAGGAGGTCAGGAGGCACACGGTAAGTGCACGCAGGGCTGCCCTGACCGAGGCACATGTCCCTGGGACAGTATTGTCATCTGCTGCCCTGAGCAGTCAGTGTTGGCAAGTGCACGGGCAGATGCAGCCGACAGCACCCCAGCTGTGAGTCTACCATCCAGGACAGTCCCGGTCAGTGACCTTAGTACAGCAGATGTTGCTGTGCAGGGTCAAGTCAGGGGCACCCAGCAACCACCGACGCAAGTCAGGGCTTCCATCCTTGTTCCACCTGCCACTCCCTTGGTTCAATCAACCAGCGCCACTGCCCATACTGATCACGGTGGCATTTGCCAGTCAGGGTCCGGACCACTGACCAAGAGGAGCAAGGTTGCACCTGCAGTAAAGGCTGGGACCCCAGACTCGGCTCCGGCCTCCAGCACGTCAAGGAAGAAGCCTTTCTGCAAGCAGGGACTGAACTTCCTTGTGGACTACGTGTCGGGACACGACCGTGATATGCTAGTGGCCCGAATTGTCACACTATGGCTGCCCAGCGTATTTCCCACTGGAAGCATGTTGCGGAGAGTGTCAGTGCATTCGGACATGAGGTGCGCACAGCTCAAGAGTCCAAAAAGCATTGGGATGACCTCCGACACTGTGCTAAGGCGAAGCGTGCCTCCAATTATGCCATGACTCAGGTGACTGGTGGTGGGTCACCACCTGAGGAGGTAGATCTCACGCCGCACAAGTCGATTGTTGCCGAGTTCATACCGGGAGAATTGTACGAAGGAGTGGGAGAGATGCTGGACTTTGATGCCCTGTTCAAATGTTGTCGCGTGTTTGTCTAGACCATGTGTGATTTGCTTGTGTGATGTGTTGTGCTTGACTGCCACTACATGCTATGTGCACATGGTTCTCATGTGCGAGTCATGCAATGCTTCATTGATGTGCTGTGCAGGATGCTGGACAAGTAGAGCAGATGGGGACTGTCCTCATCACCACACCTGCACCCTGCTCACATGCTAGTCACCCGGCTGCCCCTCTGGTCCATGTTCCAGCTCACTGGCCCTTCTGCATGTAGCCTGGGTGTCTTTCCACTCAGCACTGGGACTATGTAATTGCATGACTGACGTGCATGTGTGTTCTGCCTGCATGTGGGTACTCCACGTAGGCATGCTCCCTTGCCCCTCCACCCCCTGCACCCTAATTTCACCATGGCACTGGTGGGTATCATGTTGGAGTACTGCACTGGCCTGTTCAACGCTCCTGTGTACATGCACACTTCCCCCTGCCAACCTGCCAGACAAATACAGTGGTGTACATCCTTTGTCCTTGATGCAGGGTGTCTCACTTGGACTGGGACGATGGCAGATGCTCCGCAGGGACATGAGTGCCCATTCATGCTCCATGTGCATTCCATGCATGCCCCTATGTGTCCTTGCCCAGATGATCATTGTAGTACATGTCCAGGATGACATACATTTAATGGCATTTGATCATCCATTCCATGCCCACTCTGGCTCTGTCCTGCATCACGCACATGTTTAGGGTGTCACAGTCTGTGTGGGGCACAGGACTCCCCCTGTTTCAGGCCCCCTGACTCTGTTCAACTGGTGTAGTGGCTTCTGCACACATGGGTGTACTACTGAGGTTCCTCATGTGTCCTGCTTACTGTCCCATTCTCATCTGCTGTGTTGTCGGTTGACTCAGATGATGCAATTGACGCTAGTCCACACTGTCTGCCAATACACAGGTCTCTGGTCACCCTTTCACTGCCATGCAATGCCTCCCTGCATTTTCACTTGGGGGGCTGGGGGGTTGCCTGTAGCCATGCAACCCATTGCATGCATACTGCACGCAATGCCTGAACTTGCCCTTACACTGCCTTCATGTTTATTGATTGACATCATAATGTACTTGTTCATGTAGCTAGTGGGTAATGTACGCATGTTCTGCACTGCATCAACCCACTTCTGAGCTGTGTTACACCGTTCTACATGCCTACTCACTGCTGCAATGTGAAAGTAACCTGGCATGTATGGTCAGATTTTCATCCCTTCTCTTTGATGAATGCCACGGGCACATTTGCATCCTGTGACACATGTACTCAGTATTGGAACTCCCTAGTGGGTGTTTAGCAAAGTTGATTGGTCAATCTGCGGCCTATACCAACTGGTATAGGGCGCAGATTGAATGTAGCCTGCCAATCAAGTTGTAATGACTGTGGAGCTGCCTTCTCGTGTGTATGTGTACACTTTCACATACATCAAAGAAAGCAGCGTTGTAGCTGCTTCCTTTGCTGTATTGGATGCTGTTCATGTTCACAATACAGGTGTGTAGGGAAAGGGGTGTTTTTGAATGCTTTCACATGTACATATGCAAGCACCTTCACCGCTGTTTAGTGTAACATTGCAGCTATTCACTTATGTGTGTGTGAAAGTGTTCATTTACACAAGTGTCATCCGCAGCTTTTTTGTTGACTGACTAATATGTAGTTGATTGACGTCAATGCTCTTGAGATTTCAGCATTGTGCACATTATGTTGAGCTGGCATAATCTTGAAGGTGCACTGTTGTGCAGTATGTGTGCACCCAGGCCAACTTAGCTAATATGGTGGGGCCTGGCCGTGAAGAATTTACACACAGAATAATGGAATAGGGCACATTCATAGCACAATGTGCTCAATCAGGCCCTGAGGGGTGTTCTGGAGGCTTCATGGCCTGCAGCTCAGACCTTACTGGGCGTTATGGTCCCTCATGCCTGGTTGCAGACCCTTGCTTTGCTCGGGACATTTACTATATCTACATGGCCCATGACACCCGGTACGGGCCGAGCTGCAGATGGATGAAGCTATATTGGTGACAATGGTTTAGTGATGCATGTGTACATGCATATTACATGTGTCATTGTGTGTTTGGATTCACTTGCGGCTGTGGTCAATTTGTAGTTCAGACATGCTTATGGCATGTGCCATATCTTTGTTGCCATCTGGCTTTTCTGCCTGTGCCATGTGCCTGACTGAGGTGGTGTCTGATGGAGGTGATATACTACATTTTCTACTTGTGTAGGCTTTGCTATTTAGAAACATCCATTTTTGATTTTCAGATGTGTTTGCATATCAATGCAACTGGATGCATGCCAGGTTCTCATTTGCGTGTGACATGTCTGCTTCATGTGTTGGCTGTCGATGTTATGTCTATGTGTGTGTGGGTTACGTGCTTCTGACATGTGTACTCATGTTTGTGTTTTCTACTTCTCAGATGATGATGCAATGGAGGTAGAGGATTGTGATGTCATGCCAGACACAGGGTTGCTATAACACCAGCACCCCGGCACAAGTGGGGGTTGTGGGGTGGTAGACCACGAGAACCCACTTGTACTCCAGACCATCATGTCTAGGGCTGGCAATGAGTCTAGCCCGGATGATCACTCTGACGACAATGTCGAGTTGGATGCGCGGCATGTCCATTCGTCAACGGTGAGTGATTCTGATGTGGACGATCCTCTGTCTGCGACACCTGCACTGAGGGGCCAGACGGTGGTGGGACCTCTGCCTGTGGTGGATCGGAACACATGGTCACACAACACTCCAGTTGCTGATGTGCCTGGGGCATCACATCAACGGAGGAATGTAGTCCTGCAGCCACGGGCAGTGCCAACCCAACAAGGACCGTGGCTCCTTGGGCCCCATGGGTGTCCAGCACAGCAACGCGGTAGCCGTGCACCTCCAGGGTATACTGAGTGGGAGCAAGCCATGGTTGCCAATTCCGAACAACAGGGGGCAGCAATTGATAATATCGCTCAGAGAATGGAATGTGTGGCCCAATCTGTGCTCCCCCCTGCTAGGCAGGTGGATCTCCAGCAGTGGGCGGCACGGTCCATGGCCCGCTCACTCAGGCTGGGCATGGCGGGATCAGACAGGGCACGCCGGGCTGAAATGGTGTCTCTGCATCAAGCAATTGCTGCTCACACAGAGGCACACCAGGGAGGCCCTGAGGGATGACCGTCAATCCCTCCGATTTACTCTGCGTGTGCTCTTGATGTCCCAGAGGCAGCGGACAGAGGAGAGGTTGGAGCAGCTTGAGAATACAATCTCGGCTGAGCTACATGCTTGCCGGGAGGTGTTCCAGACGTCATGCTAGGCCATGCAGGAAGAACTATGTGTCACACGTGCTACCTTGCAAGAGGAAGCATGCATATCACGCAAGGTTTTGCATGCTGACCTACGTGTCATCGCCGCACAGAACCAGGCTCACCGGTCCCGCAGACTTGCTGCCGACGAGGGGCAAGCTGCGCATAGGCGTCGTCAGGGTACTGTGCCACATCAACCTTTTGAGTCAGAGGCTGAGGACGACGACTTATCTCCCACACAGGTCGGGCCGTGCAGGCGTTCAGCCCATGGAGGTTTTATTTTTTATCTGAACATCATTGCATGTGGGTGTTGAGGTGCACCCTGTACCTTACCCCTCCAGGGTGCCTCCCCCCGGGTCATATGTGGCCATTTTTGATTTTTATAGTTAGTTTAATTAGTTAATATAGTTTAAAATGGCTTGTCTATTGTGCATTCATGTGACGGTGTGGTGCTTTGTGGCTTTTGAAAGCATCCACTGTCTGTTCCAGCTGGGCCCTTCAAGCTTGTCTCATGTATGTGTTTGCAGCTTGGGGTCCTGACTCACATATGCCACTCCTGCTTCCCCTATCCATGGGCTCACAAGGATGGCTCCATGTTACAACCAGTTACACAAGGGCATTGGACTTTCATCATATCTGTGGCCTGTCTGCTGCTGTACTACTTGTGTTAACACCCCTAGTGGGGATTATGTATGTTTTCTCCACGGCATGTCTGCAATCAATTCTGGTGAGAACATTATTGATGTGTCCATTTATTGATGTTGAGGTATGTTCTTTTCTTGCCTGTATATGTGCTTGATGCACGTCATGCTGTATACAGTAGCCTGCACCCTTTGGCTGTCAAAGTCACACTGATGGTGGGAGGAGGTTGGATGTAGGTCTCAGACATGGCCCAGTGACAACCAGCATGAAGACACACACACAGGAAACGTTCCAGCCTTATTAAAAGCTTGTATGCCCTTTCTGCAGGAAAATGAGCCTCCAGACTACCTTTCCCAGCAGACATGGGGCCAAGAACTACAGAAACCTGGCCACGTTGGGTGGTATACACGTGCGCATGCGTGCACAAGCAGAAGCACAGGGCTTGTGCTCAGACATCTGACAGAAGCAGACGTGTTTCCAGGAGCTCCAAGCAAGGTGAGCAGCACGAGGGGCCACACCCCAGCTGACCTTCCTCCAGGCCCCTCGCACATGCATGCTAAGTAGCGCCAGTGCTGTGAAGTTTGGCCAGGCATTGGTGAAGAAGCGCACAGTACAGCTAAGCCGCATTGAGGAACAAATGCCAAGTAGCTTTACAAGTTGTCAGGGGCATACGCAGGGTGCGTTGCCCATATCCTCGAGTCCCCCTGCTCCATAGAAGCTGAGTTATTAGTGCAGTAGTGTTCCTAGCCAGAAACTAATACAGCGCACGGGGCACCCAGCGACGCACAGACTCAAGTGCAGTGCATATCATTTGCATATGCAAATTGCCACGTACGCTACCTATTGAAATCCGCGGCTGGCAGAACACCACTTGTACTGAAGTCGCACCTCACCACACGCATCTAGCAGCTCACCCAAGGACCATTCTATCATGTGTGATTCTTAACACATTGGTCTTCTATTTACCGTGGGGCCACGTGCGGCTGCCTTACCGCATTGACAGTGTATGAACCATCACGGGGGCAAGCAAAAGTATACGAACAAAGCAGCAGACAAGAGTGTTTGTTTGGGGAGAAGTCACTATGTTTGAGGCATGAATGGTGTTGTGTGTGTGGTGAAAACACAAACAGAATAGTAACTCACGCTCTCTTTGCAGCATTGAACTGCTCCTGTTACAGGGCCTGAGAGTGTGCAGGCAGGAGGCCAGCACTCACCCCAGAGATAAGTCTCTCTTGGCTTGCATTTGACCCATTTTGTACAATGTGCATGAAGAACATGGTTTCTCTGATTGAGTATGTGTTATTGTCAATAGTTGTATTTTGTCTTTTGCCTGCTTTCCCTTGCCCATCCACCTTCCCTCTCCTGAACCTCTTTCTGGTTATCCTGAATACCAATGCCTATCCAAACAACGGATCCCTAACCCTCTTTCCCCGCCGGGGTCTCGAAGGCCTGTGTATGTTTTACCTTGCAGGTGCCCAGACCGCGGAGGGGGTGGTTGGGTCAGGCCACTCCTGCACCTGGAGACCGGATCTGTGACACTACCCATCAGTTGTTGCATCATCATTTTTTATTGTGTACTGAAAATGCTACCCATCCTGTTGAACCATTGTTGAACTGTGCTACCTTGGTTGTTCTACCATTCTGCTTGGACATGTGCTTTACCATTTTCAACGACTTCAAGTCATCTACTGGAGACTCTTCCAGGGTTTTTTGGTGGCTACAGGGTTTTTCCCTGGTTTGGGGGTTTGGCTCCTAGGAGTTTTCTGTGATTTGGTATGTTTACCAGTGAAGGTGGCCTCTGAGGGGGTGGACCCTATTTACACACAAGGTAGAACATGGAAACCAAAGGGTAGGGGGACCCTGAAGCCAGGTAGACTAGAAGGAAGAAGGCTACTGACCCCAGACACAGCTCTTCAGAAGGTCATGGTGATGTGTCAATGAGGGAGGGCCTTTTGTTGCTGGACAGTACGCTTGAGCTACAGTGTTTGGGCACTCTCTGACATTGTCATTGTGGGGTACTATGTACATGATGTGTTCTGCTGGTCAATGGCTGTTCCTGTGTTGTGTTTACTTTTCAGGTGTCAGGGGATTGTTGTGGTTTGACATGCTGGGGTGTGCACATGGGCAATGTTCACATGTGATGTGTACAGGACACTGAGGGTCACTTGATTTCACATGCATGTTTTGAGTACATGTCCCTACTGACACACACACTTAAACAATGCTCCACCACACATACAACCATCCTTCCATGCCCACATGTGCACACAGATTGCCTTCTCTGGCATGCTGTGTCCCTGCAGCGCACGATCACTCACCATTTGGGGATCGTGTAAATGCTTAAATAGGTTATTTTTGTTGCTTGTCCTTTTTATGTGATGCTCAACTTGCATCCCCAACACAATGGCTGCTCACTTTGCTGTGTGCTGAGCAGTGTGTTGCAGGAGACACACACAGCACATGGGTTAGGGATTAGCGGATTTGGCTTGGCCAATGTGCATGAGAACAGGCATTCAGTCTTTTGCTAGTGGTACCAATGGTGGCATGCATTTGTGTATGACTTTATATGTGTGGTAGGTTGTTAGTCGGTCATTTCATCTGATGCCATGTCAGGTGTGATTGTCTTGGGCCTCTTTCCATTTATCACATGTCACTTCGTATCTAATTGGTCATGTGTTGGGCTTTTGCTGTTGCATGCCATGTCATGGTGTGGCAGACAAGGGTGATGTGGGTTGGAAGGGTTTGGGTGACATACCAGTGATTGTCATGGCCTGTTTTGCATGGGGGTGGTGGGATACACACCGTACATGTGTTCCTTTTGGTCACACAGGATTGGTTATGTTTAAGTAGCTAGGGATGCACACAATGTAGCACTTCTGTGGCACCATTCTCAGGGTGGTAAGGTTGTGACAGTTGACTGTCTCTTTGTCATCATCGATTGTCACCTGGTATGTGCCAGGCCGTTGTGCACTCCGCAAGGGTGGGAGTTTAGGTGAAACATATGGCCACAAGCTGGGTGCGGGTTGCCTCGCTTCGTGCCCTTTCCCCTCCCATGGGCAGCGCCTGTGCCTGTGGTTGGGGATGTGGGGGCACCACCATGTCCACCTGTACATCCCGCCGTGTTGCAACATTGTGCAGGACACATGCTACCACAATGATCCTGCACACTACTGGGGTGCATATAGTAGCTGCCCGCCAGAGCGGTCAAGGGAGCGGAAGCGTGACTTGAGCACTCCGAATGTGCACTCCATTATGCCCCTGGTTCAATATGGGCAGCGTTGTATCTTACCTGGGGTGGTGTGGTGGGGTTCCGTATTGGCGTCATCATGTGGTTGCTCAGAGGGTAGGCACTGTCCCCTGGGGAGGTTAGGATGGTTGTCATTAGTTGAGTTTGTGTATTTGTCTGTGTGTGACATGCATACATGTGCGCAGACATTTGTACTCACCAATGAGCCATGTGTCGCCATGCTTCCCAGCTTCCAGGTCCCGGCTCAGGGCAGATATTCTGTAAATGAAACTTTCATGGGTAGAACCAGGATAGTGTGCATAGACAGAGGTGATGATTCCATAGGCATCGCATACAACCTGTACATTGATGGAATGCCAGTGCTTGCGGTTTTGATAGATGTGCTCAGTGGCCCTAGGTGGACGTAGGGCCACCTGGGTGCAATCTATGGCACCAAGCACTTTGGGGAAGTGTGCCACCCTGTAAAAGTCCTGGACCATGGCCTGCCTTTCTGCTGGTGTTCTGGGCATGTATAGGTGCCTGCGGACTGAGGGGTGCGCAGTCATGATTGCCAACACCTGGTGTAGGCAGCGTGACTGCGTGGCCTGTGAGACACCCCTGACTATGGCAGCTGAAATGGCCAAAAAATGCAGGACATTGAGCACCTTCTCCAAGGGGCTCAATGCTTGGGAGCACAGGGTGGGTGATGTAAGGTCATCTTCCCACTCCCTGACCAGGTCTAGGATGATACGAGGTGGAAACCTATACCTGCCATAGACCTGGTCATCAGGCATCCCAAAAAGGCTGGTCTGGGGCATAAAATGCAGGGCCTGGCTATTCTCCTCCTCCTGCGGTGTCCCACGATCAGTGCTGTGACAAATGGGGCATTCATCGTAGCTGTATATACGTGTTTGTTGTGTGCACGCACTTTTATACTGCACGGGGACGCTTCTGCCTGCCTTCGTGTGGCGGACGGGTTTATGCCTGTGCGTGTCTTTTGGTGTGCGTGGGTTTCCCGTATTCGATTCCATGAAAATGTGTTGTCTGCGTGCGTGTGGGCGTTACGTGTATTTCCCTGCAGTACTTCCCCAGTTATGCCTTCTTTTTCACTCATTGTTCCCCATTCCGTGTGTTCCGCCCCGTGTTCCACTCCCTTTTTGGTGCGTGCGCTGACATTGTGCGCTTTCACTGTGCGCCAGCTTGCGCCACGATTTTCGGTGCACATTTGTTCCATGAATCAGCCCCTTAATCTCACTGCGCAATGTCTAAAAACATTGTGAGTTCTCAAAGCCTGAAATCTTTTATACATAACAATACCACTGTCAAACAGGACAAAATCAATTAGTGATTGATGACCATCTTTGAGTGATGGGTTGCAAGTATTTTAAAATGTAGAGTGGCCATGCCCACCGCTACTGGTCTGGTAGCATTTGAAAATGGACCATGGCTGAAGGCCATGCTAGTGGTCTGGAATCATTCTTAAAACGTTTGGAATTTAAAAAAACTTGAAATTCAATGAAAAAACTTCAATTGCAGGGACGTTAAGGTGAGATCTTAATGCAAAAAAACCTATAACATTCAGCTAAAGCCACCTTAACTTTGTGCACCCTGTTGCGCAGTATATGACCATAATGATGACCATCAATCTGACTGGGCCACATACTTTTTTTGTAAAGTTTCGTAAGGATTCGTCCAGGGTGGGGCAAAGTTATAAGCCGCCCAAAAAGTGCTGTTCCTATGGGTTGAGCAACTTAACCATAACTACAGGGCCGCTACCGCAGGCCGTGTTATATATATTTGATGTATACAAATTATTGTTTGTACCAGTTGCACGCTAGCAAGATTCTTGGAGGTACGTGATTGCATAATATTTTTGGTGTCTTCCCCAGATTAAAGTTGGGGACCACCTTAGGTTTTGATTACTATTTTAATAAAAGTTGAATTTTAATTCCAAACACATCCTGATTCTTGTCCCAGAATTTTGGGGTGGGTCTGTGTACCAGGGGGTGTTAGATCAGAGGTGTAGGCTCAGTAAAATGAATAAAAAACCAAAGATATGTTCTGAATCAGTTATATTGCCACAAGCCTGATAGTAGGGACTCTATTGCTATTAGAACTTACTCAGGGGAAAAAGGACAACCTCACCTGGGGCTTCCTGTGACAGAGCTCGTCCTGCCTCCTTGAACAGGCCCAGTGTGTAGACGTCCTTAAGGGATGGGTAGACTGCTGGCTTTGCAGATGGTTAAAACCTCTAGTCCAAGCTTACTGATTGGCTAGAGAACTGGAAGTTGTGAGAAGAAGAAAGGAGAAGCATGGAATGCAGGCTTCTACTGTGTTTAGAGTCTGGAGTCCACATTTCCTGAATGTATAAACAGAAGAAAACATGCTCTATTAGAGCTATATGCCCCGAGCAGGGGGAAATTGCCATTTCAGGTAATGCCGGAGGCACATACTTATTTAACGAAGGCCCTGGTGCATTACCTGGAGTCGTCATTTTATTTATTTAATTTATTTGTAATGCGCTGGAATGTCGCCCGTAGGCATAGAAGTACGGGGACAAGACAAACAACAAAAACAGAGGAAACAAATAGCAAAATAGAATCAGCCGGGGATCCAAGAGAATTACTCAAATAGAAGGGTCTTCAATCTGCCTATAAAGGATGAGATGGTACTGCATTATCTCATATCTAGAGGCAGGGCATTCCATAGCCGAGGAGCATCCATTCTGCATTCGTGATAGCTTGGCTGCGGGCACTTCTAATAGTCCTGTACAGTTAAACGGAGTGCTCGCCTAACAGGGAGCCTTGTTAGCTGGTTTGTCATATACACAGGACTTTTCCCATAGAGGCTACATTAGTGATGCACAGTGTCCTGATTAGGATCCGGTTTTTAACCAGAAACCAATGGTGTGACCTTCTTTGCGCAGAGACATGATCAGTTCTACGAAGGCCAATAACTGTGCGACCTACATTGTTTTGGACCACCTGCAAATGGCTGAGCTCTCCCTTGCCAATGCCCAGCGAAAGG
This sequence comes from Ambystoma mexicanum, assembly GCF_040938575.1. Taxonomy (NCBI): domain Eukaryota; kingdom Metazoa; phylum Chordata; class Amphibia; order Caudata; family Ambystomatidae; genus Ambystoma; species Ambystoma mexicanum. Next base: position 1,438,804,661 of record NC_090921.1, read on the forward strand.
CTGCCGCAATAATCCATCGGAGAGCCAATTATCGGGCAAGCTGGTATATCGCTATCTGTTGTATCCAAGAAGGGCCTGATTTGCACCAGTAGCTTGATATAATAAGAACAGCGGGAGACAAGATTGCTGACATGTACTTTCATAGAGATTTCTGAGTCCAGTAGCATGCCCATTGTTTTACCTTTAGATGGTGTTGCCAGCTGACAATCAGCAACTTGAAAGACGGAGTAGGCAGGATCCATTTTGCACAGCTTTGAGGCAGTTCCAACCATCATAATTTCGGTCTTTCCACCGTTATAATGCCACCCCTGTGAGGGACGTATTGCTATTACTACCCAGGACCATAAGACTGGGGTACTAAAAGCATTTTTTTCCCTGTTGCGAAGTTTCGCAACAGAGGATAGAAGAGTAAAAAAAAATGCCACCATGGAAAGGAGAACATAGTCCGTTGGAATTAGTAAAAAATTAGTAAAAAAAGGTAAACAAAAAAATGTACGCTATGGAACGAGAGAAGGGACTACATGTAGAGCCTTCTCTGTTTGCATGGCGGCCATTAAAAAATGTATTGAAAAAAGTAAACAAAATATATGGTCGCCATGGAAAGGAGAGAATGGACTACCTGAAGTCCCTTCTCCCTTTCCATGGTGGTGTGCTGCAGATCGGGAGCAGACATTCCCGTGACACAAGTGTACCTGGCACATTCGCTCCCTATCAGCAACGGATTCATGTATATGCGCCATGGTGAAGGAGGAAAATATTAGGTAAAGACAGCTGGCGAGGAGAGAGGGAGCCATTTTCCTCATTCCCAGGCGAGGGGAGACAGCACTAAAGGAGGCTCAGGGGGGTGGAATTACCATCTGGTAACGCCTGCCTTCTGAGCCTCCCCATTGGCTGGGAGGCCGCCACACCTCCCTCGCCTGGTACTAATGGTAGTTAGGGCCTGCACCTCACAATTTCTGAATGTCTAGTGTGAACAAAACATGCTTTAATTACATAGACAATGTACAAAACATTTAGAAACACCTTGAACATATTGCTGAGTAAATATGAAAGGTGCTTGGCATCAGAAGGTATTAGCCCTCTCCGAGGAGCCCACCAATGTCAGTTATACAAATCAAAAATGTGAGTTTATATGAAGACTGTGTGTACCTCATCGAAACAAGGGAATGCTAGGATGATGTATTGATCGGGCTTTGCCTGGTTTTAAATGTGTGTAACATAGGGCTCCCCCCCATGTGTGAGGTGAGTGCTCAACTTCTGAGCTATCACTCAGAAGAAAATAGATCAATACAAGTGTGTCGCAACAGCTGTAATAGAAAGAAAGGAGAAAACAAATGTTTAAATTAGAAAACCAAGCAGGTGGCTGACACACCCACCCAAACAACTTAAGACTGTGCGAGGATGTAGTTGCCGTTTCGTCAAAAATGGCGAAAAAATATGCATTGCTCACACAAACGTTAACCATATCATATGTTACTTTTAGACACAACGTCCAGTGTCCGTTTCTTATGGGAGTTCATGACAGGTCTATAGCAATCTAATAATGCCTTGTTCTTTTTCGAAATGAAATATTTCCAGTATTATGAGCTTCTTGAATCAAAAATAATTGCACTAACACCATTACGAGTTTTCTCGTTTCTCAGGGAAGGAAACTTCTGAACGCCATCGTTCTTTTTAATCGCACTGTAAAATCAAGTACTGTAAATTCTCCAGTGTCTAGTGCAATGAGTTAGTTTTGGCAGCCTTCGCCAAAGTCAAAAAAAAGTTAACCGAGTTAGAAGTTCAAAGCAGCGATTTATGCTTCTGATAATTCTAAATTAATTTCTAGCCCATGAAGCATAAGGGGAGTGTGCATTTCCGCCCACGTGTTGCCATATGGCTCAAGAAGAGAGGCTTTCCGATGTGCTCTGCGCATCTCTCAGTCGCTGGCATGTTCACCTGAACCTCGCGGCTCCTAATGCAATTGGACAGCTTTGTTTGTGAAAATGGCCTGTACTGCCAAACGTTGAAGTCCTTCCCTTGACAGATATATCACTTTTCCGTTGTGACTGTGTTTTGAAGTGAGCTGACACGCGATCGAGCTCTCTTTAATATCCTTCAGCTGAGCTGACAGTTGTCCAGCAGGGTCTAGTGCTGTATCCAACTGTCAACTATCACAATGCATTATGGGATTGTGCACAGGCAAAAATAACAGAGAGCGGAAAATCTTCTAATGTCTTTTCTGCTTACTATGCTCAATATCAAAGACAGACTTGCATTAATAGAACAGAGCGCAGCAGAGCACCCCAGGGCATGAGACATATAAACAGATCTAGCAGAGAGCCGTTAGGCTGCAACATGTGTGTAAACCATACAATGTTTAATTTAAATCTACCTGAGATCTGGTTTGACTCACGGTGGAGCAGTGGCGGTCTTCAGGGATGTGGCCTTTATTAAACAAATTATGCATCGCAATAAGCACTATTTATTCATTTCCAGTTTTGTAATTTGTAACATTCCAGCTTGTAGCTACAAGGTGCCAGTACAAGCTTGGGCTATGGTAAGGTGAGGAGAATAGGGCGGCAAGAGAAGAGGTCCTTGAAAGGCTAAGAGTTTTCGAATAGGCCAATTTCAAAGCACTCCTGTAGTTCTCATCCTGGGCACTAGAAGAAAAGGAATTATATGAATAATGTTAACCTTTTAGATAACTACGCACCTCATTCCCAATATGGCCGACCGGAAAGAAAAGTACAGGAAAACGCTTTCTGCATCTTTTTCCTGCATCTGCCCCATTCTGAGGAGGTCTCAATGCTCCCCGTGGAAATCCCATGAAGAAACAGGGATTTCCAGTCCCCCGAGTAGGGATTCTACTTCATGCAGGGAATCCTGATCAGGGTCTGTGGGGAAGAGTTATTTGATCCCCCATGAAACAGCTTGATTTCCGCAGAGTAGAGCTGCCTTTTGGTAGCTGGCAAATACCCCAATTAGTTAAAGTGGCGTGCTTCTGTATCTGTGCTTGATCAGCAGGCCACATATCAAATTCCAACAAGGAGGGCTTACCAACTCAACATTCTAAGGTCAATAAATTGGCTATCAGTATTGGTTGGGTATTTATAATTGACATAACACACTTCTTTGTTAAGTGCTTTGGTTAAACTGCTATATAATAAACTAATTGTTATTACTACTTTCGTGTAGTCTGGTGTTAGAAAGCAGGTTCAGTTCATTCAAATCAATGGCACAATGACAGTCGCCATGTTTGTTTTCGCTGCCATTGCAGGTCACCACTGTGCATCCATGGGCACATCAGAAATCCTGAGTGGCACACTGCCATTATCCGGTACAAGGCACAGAGACTCTGGAGCATCTGGCTTGTCACGTTTCTCCCGGCATGGCTACAATGACTTTGTGATCTGTGTCTGCTGGGTTAGACTGACCGTGACCGAGTCTGGCGATGCAAATGTGCTAGCTTTTGGGCCCCATTTATTTATTCTCCCCAAAAAATTAAGTCATGCTCATAGTCATGGAGGTCATTCAGTGGGCAAAGAGTTGTTTACAGAATTATATTTTTTAAGATCATCCAGACTCAAAGGCGGCTTTCTTGGAGGCTCAGAACCTTGGATAAGGGGTCCCATAGTTTTCATGCCAAGGTGGATATGTCATCATTTTTCCCTTATAAAAATGTGCTTACTGAAGTACATATGAGCTTTCTTTTTGCTGCAATCAATTTAGGGGCCTGATTTACAAAAATGCTGTCAATGGGACTTTCCCATCTTAAAACATGTTTGTCAATCAGGCCCTAAGTTTGTAATGCTTGAAATGGCTGGACAGGAATTTTGGGTCAATAGAACAAAAGTCTCTCTTTACGATGACCAACTTATTGAAAGCTCCATGGACAGCTATTTTGGTGTTTTAATTGATGAAGTGATGTGGTTTTTAGCACCAGTAGCATTCTTCCTGTCCTGTTTTGAATGATCATTAGCAGGCTTAACACTTTCTTGGCATCATGGTGTGAAAGCATTTTGAGTAGTCCATAAATATCAAGAAGCCCCTACAACACCCCCATTATCCCTACCGTTTGCAGCTGTGTCAGAACATATGTGCCTCCTAGAATGGTTGGTTCAGAAATGTTAACGATGCATATGCAAACCAGTTCACATGCAAAGGATGAGCAAGGGAAACACTTGATGCTTGAGTTGGACTTTGTCTGCGCGTCCATGACTGAAGTACTCCACTATGGGTGTGGAGACGAGGATGGCGTTGAAGTGTGAAGAGAGTGAGCATGAGAGCGGATTATGTGGATCAGGAAAATTAGGTACAGGAGTAGGAGGAGGGGTAGAAGCAAGAAGCTTGAGAGGTGAAGCAGGAGGAGGAGTTGGAGGAAGAGCAAGATTAGGAGCAGAAGGATGATGAGAAGAACTGTGGTGGTTAGACTAGGAGGCCATTTTATAGGAGGGGGCCAAATATTGGACACCACAGTCAGAGCAAAACTAGGTTCGGAGCGCAGAAATAATAGTACGCCTGCGAAGGACCTTGGCAGAGAATCTACCAGAGGCCAAAGATATACTGACAGAAATGGTGAAATTGGTCAGGGGTGCTATATCTTCTTCAGGTTGATAAAGTAGTCAGGGAAAGTGAGACCAAAAAGTGAATGTTACGGGCTGTGACAATGCTACTGCCCAACAGAGAGGGTGAAGACCCTTCTAAGCCGGTGGAAAGAGGTACACCGAGAGGTCCCAAGCCATCTCTCACTGTGAGGATGGTGGCAGTTGAGAGGGCCATAGTTTCTGTCCATGTGACAGTAAGTTCTTTTGCAGCACATTGTCTTCTCCAGCCTTGACTCAACCAGATACTTGCCAGTTTCTCTCTTCTTTTAAAGAGACAACAAGGTGTGCCCAGAAGGCAAGTTGTGAGACCCAAGCGAGAACGGCAGAACCAGTGCCCCAAGCCCCACATGGAAGAAATTGGACAAAAAGTACCAGCAAAGAAGAAACAGATCAGCAGGAGACAAAGCCATAACAGAGATGCAGTCACAGCAACAGTGAGTCAACACTCCCGGGGAGAGAGCTACTGAGTACATCCGCTTGCATGTGCAGCATGGGGACTCGCATCATAAGCCACCAGAAGCTGCAAGCAAACCCATGCACCAAGACCACACCACTCTAGACCACCAGAGACTGAAAGGAGAGAAGTATCCAGCCTCCCCAGTGATTATTACTCCAGGAATACCTAGTATCACACCCCATAATAGGGATTGGGACATTTTCCATCCTGAGGCACTGTGGCTGTTCCCTGGAAAACCCAAACAAGGAAAGTGTGCGAGTCTAAGCCCCCTAATTATGCCTTTCCAGCACACATGTACCCCCTGGGAGGGGAAGCCTCAACCAGACTGGCCAAGAGAAAGGGTCCAATCCCCACAAAGGAGGGGACTATAAGGGAGAAACAGTAAGCTAGAAGGGTGGGTTATTCAGTTGAGGTCAGCAGTGGAGGAGGATGACCAAGAGACCTGCAGGAGGAAGAAGGAGTAATGGATTGTGGTGGTGAATTGTGGAGAAGGTGAGGTATTGGCTAGGGAGTGGAAGTGATACTCCTGTGGGAGTGTGTGTGTGGTGTGGCAAGTATGGTTGGAAAGATGTGTGTAAGGAGTGATACTGAGTGAAAGGAAGGTGTTTAAGTAGTTGAAGAGAAAACTAATAGTGTTAGTTAAAAGGAAGTGAGTAATAGTTTTGAAGAATGTTGGGAAGAGGAGGGCACTGGTGCAGAGTGGGAGAAGAAGTAACATCAATAGTTGGAGGCAAGATCAGGACGAGTGAAACATTGAAGGGACAGTAGAATGGTAGAAGGATAGGGATGGACGTCGTCCGAGTAGAAAGGGGAGATGCAACTGTACATGACAGGACCTCATGAATCAAGCCAGAATAAGTGCAAGGCACTATCAAAATTCCCCTTAGAGCACTTACCATTTCAGAGAGTAGGGACCATTAGGAAGTCCCTGAGGGAACCTGAGAGAGAGAAAGAGAGAGAGAGATAGAGAGAAAGAGAGAGGGAAAGCTCTAGAGCACACACAGATCTAAATAAACATCCTTGGCACTTTTTGACTTGGAATATTTATTGAGACATCTGTGGCAGGGCTCAGGATGCAGTTGAATTGATTAGGCCATCACAACAACCTGAAGTGCTGTATCTTCAAGTGGATGTACTGTGAGTCTTGTTTCCACAGTACATTACTCTGTGATCACTCTTTCAATTCTTGGTTGCTCTCACATGCTCTCTTCCCCTTGTTTCTACACTGTATACACCAACCACGAGATACTTGCAGCTCTCCAATTTATCCTCTGTATATACCAGGTCCCCTCATCACCTAGATATGTGATCCCCTCACTACCTTATTGCTCTTCACAATCAGCCTTTCCGTCATGTGTATTGTGTCCACTATAGTGGGGGCTGTGTGTCCCCTGTTTCTTGTTACCCTTGATTCTTTCATGAGGAACCCCTAAGTGACCACCCCCTATTTATTTACCAAACACCTTTTATTTTCTCTAGTACAGCCTCCCACTGACCGCCAGTAACTTGGACTAGCCCCACAACCACACTTTAAACAATAGGGGAAACCAGGGTCGATTTTCAAAGAAGAGGACCTTCCCTTGTTATGCAACTAAGATACAAAAACGATTTGATTCTTCTTTATCTATTTCCTTCATGTACCTTGGACTAATTGTCTTAAACTGTTGTAGTACTCATGAGTGCAGAAACCAGCACAAACAAATTAGTGATCTAACTCCAGTGCTATATAAAACATATACAAAATGTATGTAATTTATAATTTTTCTTTTATAACACGCTTAATACCGGAGACAAGTATCTAACCACAAGACCGTGATCTAAACCTGTGTTATGCGTTGTCTTGCTTCCAAGACAAATGTGTTGCCCTTGAGCTATCCTCCCACCCCAAATAAATATTCAACCTCATCATCATAAAATATCTATAAAGTGACAAGTGCACCCCAGACAAGACTAATATGTATACACGATAATATCGAAATATATGCCTTATACACTATGTAGCATTGCCATACTGATATAATGACATAATACAGAAGCGTAATACATGACCTTTGTGTTGTCATACTGAACAGATAAACATAGGTGAGCCCACAGATACTAAAGCAGTAAATAATACGTGATCAACATACACAGGAAAGAAGTTTAAAGATCCACATAAAAAGAGTAAGACTCTATAGTAACCTAGTGCTACTAATTAATTATATTTACTAAGATTAAAATAAACTTGAGATAAACTGTAAAAAAGAGCTATATTCATCCATACGAGGGAATATGTAAGATACACATTTTCTTGACAGAAGCTGCTGCACACCAAAACAATAGTGGGTAAGCAGAAATATTACTCTTCCTATTAAAAAGAGATGTGTGAATATATAATATGAAAAAGACAGCTTTCAACTAGGTGCTATTTGTTTTTCTATGGTTGGAGTCAGGAGTGAAATGTACATGATGAGGGACGAAATCTGGTTGTAACAAGGTTCTGAAAACAAGATCATGTAATAGAATTGTGATAACAAACTAAATTAGTTTTTAACAAATGTTTTGTGAATTGTTACTGCACTTTAAGAGATATTGTATTATGGAAATGTCCACAAGAGTTTAAAAGATGTTGGCACAACCTAGATAGTAGATTTGTAATGCAAGATATAGGTGACATAAATCCCCTGAAGAAGTTCTCACACATTTTTAATTTAGAGAGAAGTAATGAAACATGTTGGGTCAGTGATTAGAGCCGTTAATTTAACAGCTCCCAAGAACAAACACAGTATATGAAACTTGTTTGTGGACTGTGAGAGACAATGAGTAGCTCAATAGTATGAACTGTGTTAAGACGAAATGATATTCAGTGCAGTACGAGTGGTAATAGTGTTTGCTGCACAAAGTGTATGGGTAAGTATGTAGGGGTAACTTGGGGCAGTGAAGTGCAGAGGTTCATACATATGTAGTGTTAGTGGGTTCATGTAGAAAATGCAAACATCATGAATGACCAGCGCGTGCGTCAGATGGAAATACACACATCGTTGCAGTGGGCACGTATTAAAATTAGTTAATTTCAGGGAAATGTTCCATTGGACTGAATTTGCACCAAATTTAATAACTGATATACATAAACATACTAACTTAACCCCCATTTAACAAACTGAATTCCCTATCCTTAACATGGAGTGAAAACTGGTTCAGATGAAATAAATTGGAAATTATTTTGAAATGCCTTTCTGCAATGAGTTATGAGCTGGCTGGTTTCATTAAACAAGCATCATAGCACAGGCTGAGAATAAGAAGTATGCCCTGCTAAAAGGGCCATTGTGTTTTTGCAGGAAACAAATGAAAGAGAGATGATAAATGTATAGTTTAGCAGGCGTTGGAAAAATACTGAGCAGATCAGGTGATGTGGGCATGTTTAGGAAGAGAGGCAGGTCCTTTTGAATGACATCAGTAGCTTTTAAAAGTAGTTGAGAGGGGGTGTGAGTTTAGACAGGTAGTCTGACTTGCAAGGAGACAAACGGAAGAGAGATGATGCATTTATAGTTTATCAGGCATTGGAAAAATACTGAGCAGATCGGGTGATGTGGGCATGTTCAGGAAGAGAGACAGGTCCTTTTGAATGACAGCAGTAGCTTTTAAAAGTAGCTGAGAGGGGGTGTGAGTTTAGATGGGCAGCCTGACTTGCAGCAGCTATTCTGTGCTGGGAGCTGGGCTGTGACAAGCAGTCTGAGATGCTTCGCCTGCTGAGGCAGTATTGACGAGTTGCTGAGGTTGTGACATCCCTTATCGGTGGCAAGCAGAAAGAGGGATTTTCCAAAGCCAGCAGCGCAGGAACCTTGCCAATTTATAGGTGAATATGGGTCAAAAGTGATTTTTGGCTGCATGGATACGTGTTTAGTAGCGAGTCAGGGTTGGCAGATTGCTTTCATGTCTAATGTTCATTAAAAAAAGATTCCTTTGCTGTTGTATTTCTTTTTTCAATCTCAAGATGCATCTCCTGCCAATTTTGTTAATGTACAAGGACATTGGTAAAATAAGACGGGGGAGCCTTTTGATGACGGCGAACTGTGTAATGTAATATATAATCTCTTATTTTTCTCTTTTGCACACATGGCTTAGATGCGTGATGTATTTTATATGAACAATTCTGAACATCATTAGCATATAAAACCATATAAAACCATAAAGCTAAAACATATTGAGTTAGAGTTCCATTGCAAGACTGTGCTCACTGGCAAAGAGGTTGAGAGTTCACAGGAACTAGCCCTATTTTACTGTAGGTGGTAAATGTGGTAAAATCTGAAGTGAGCTTTTGGTTTTCCTAGTAAGTGAGTTTAGAAGTGTGTGATGTATGTGTATCCAATTACTTCGTCATAATGTAAGATGTTTTGTGCTTTGGCTGCTACAGCATAACTCAGCATTGTAGATAAGTTGCTGAGAGAAAAAAGTGACACAGTCACATATAAGTGTAATAAGTCCAGTAGCTATTATTTTGAAAGATCCTGGGGTAATGGACAGATGTTAGGGTATATTCTGAGGGGAGGGTTACCACTATGGACAGGAAAGCCACCAATGCATTACCACAATAAAATATACCACAATTTACCATAATAACAAAATGTCACAAGATTATGTGTATCTCCTCCAGAAAATATATCCATCAAAGTAACTTTGTGGGGTGTACTTGTCACTTTATAGATTTGTTATGATGATGAATGTTTAAATACATTCTGTATATGTTTTATATAGAACTGGAGTTAAAGCACTAATTTGTTTGTGCTAGTTTCTACACTCATGATGAGTACTACTGCAGTTTAAGACAATTAGTCAAACTGGATACAAGGTACATGATGGACTTTATACCATAGATAATTGATGAAGAGGTACCACATAGTTTGCATATGCTAGCCCCACACCCATCTATATCCATGGAGTCGCATTATGATTTACCATGATGTTGCATCTGGCAAAGTTGACCCGCTACCCTGGAAGCAATCACATAGGGGGGATACATGCACCAGTTGTGCTAGCCAGGGGAACTAAGCATCAAACATGCCATGGGCAGGAGGGTGACTATGCACTTGCCCAATGTGGAGACTATCTGACTGATGAGTGCTTAGTGGATCAGCTGCCATTAGGGGTCTTCCTCTGCATTTATGAGGCCATGGTGGATTAATTACTGATTGAAAATTACAACTACAGCCTGCAGGGATTGTACTCTACAAAATAAAGAAGTGCACTGTCAAACTACAACTCCTTGAGATTGTTGTTTTGAACACTATCTTGAGAGCTTGCCTTCGAACCTAGATTTCTGTATTACGTACTGGATATTTTGTAAATCAGGGTCATATGTTTGTCTCAAGCAGAGAAACACTGTATTGTTTTGCACAACCTGACAATGTTCTTGGCGTTAAGATTAAATAATCTTCTGTTGTGTACATAAAATCATATGCCCCACAGAAATTCACCTAACTGGTCCCTCTGGTCCAAAGGCCCAGAATCTTGTAACAGAGGCAATCCCAAAGTAGAGACAAGCTTCTGGCTTGTTCCATAATTTGGGACCAGAAATGCTGCCTGCATATAAAATCCGGCACAAAGACTGAATGGTGGAGGTAGCTTTGACATTTCGATTGTGTACCCTTTTTCCCACAAGGCATCCTGCATTCTTGTTTTCATTTGTTTTTTCTTCTAATAATAGACTTGTGAAAACCACAACCTCTGGCCTCACAGTATGGAAGGCAATTTAATTTCACTTTGTGCTTAAAAACGAAATGATTAAAACCTCAGAAAATAGCACAAAACACATGCAAATCCCACTTACAATAACTGTAAGCTTAAACAGCTATTTTATCCTAAGGAACTTATGTATTTATTTATTAATGTCTTCATTTAATTCAGTGTTTTATGTTGACTCACTGTGTTGATGAAGTCATGGCCTGGAAATACCCATGTCAGAAACTCCCAATACCTTTCTACCTATGCAAATCACAACAACTATATCTACTTTCTCTGAAAAAGACAGCAGCATCTAGGCCCTTACATGTATCATGGGATAGAAAGTCATCTTGGGAAGGATGGTACTGTGGCACTGTGCCACAACAGAAGTTGGAAAACGTGGGATCCCACTCAAAAAGAGGATAAAGAAATAGGCATACAAGGTAAGCGCCTTGATTGAGTTCTGCTCTCTAGCTAAAGGTAATTCAGTACACTATTGTTGACCATTCCTATCTGTTTAACTATGTAAGAAGGAACACTGTTGAAGGTGCCAGCACTGCATATGGGTGACAAGTGGGCATCCAACCTACTTCTTACATGCAATACTAACTTACATTAGCACCCGGAATGGGGGGCACAGCCAATCAGGTTTCGTAGATCGTGGGCTAATACCTCTGATCTCAGCACGCGTTCCATGTACCCTGCCGGCTGCCTTAACTGCCGGGGTCTTTAACCGCCCGCAGCTGCATCTTCCCCCAGCTTCTGGTTTCTTTTTTTTAAAACGATACCCCAACCACTCTCTCCTGCCCCACTTACCTGATTGTTGCAGCGACAGTGGCTGCCACCACAGCAGCTTCACTGCTACTCACTTTTCCAGGCAGCCATGGTAATGGAAGAGGGGATCTCTATAGAGCCCCGTCTTCCACAGCCATTGCAGCCATATTAGCAGAGGATTTTCATTCATTGAACGGTACGCGCATGACTTCCCATTCAATGAATTAAAATCCTTTTTCATGGTGGTAATGTTGGTATGCTCCGCTCGGGCCGTTAACTCGGACCACAGGGCCGTTACCCCCCACAGTTGCCTGTGGAATGGGTGCAATACGTCATATTCTCATCCTATTGAAAGGATAGAATGCAGTCCACAGAATTCAAGGACGATTACTGGAACAACAAGAACACTTCAAATCACTAGGCATGGAGAACACTTATCCTAATCGTGAGTGCCCATTTTCCAGTGAATTTAGGACAACCATGACTTTGAGTGCACAAAGGCTACATAAACTGGGCAGCCTGCACCATGTTTTGTGGGAACATGCAAGTTCCACAAGGTCACGGAATGCCGACTACATTGTTGACTGACTTTCCATCATTACAGAGCATTATATAATTGTATGCAGTGCTCTCAAATAAATTACACAATCAGAATATTACTTCATAATGAAATATCAAGTAATTAATGTTAAAACAGACAAATCAAAGTAAACAAGAAATTCACCAGTAATACTTATCCAAGAAAAGCAAGCTAGGTTTGTAAGCATTATTGGAAGAACTATGTAACTTGAATTTGCTTTTGGATGTTTGCTGCCACTTGAAACATAACATGATGAACAGTGCAACTTGAATATTCTATAACTTTATGTATTATTTATTTATTTATATTCAGATAAGAGAAGAGTTTTACAAAATCAATAAAATATAAATTCATGCTATTATTTTAACAAAACAACATATAACAAATGTACACTAAAATAGGAGACAACAAGCTTGATAAATACAGATATTAATACATTACCCATATTCTATTATGGGGCTTATTTTACAATGTACACATTATTTCATTGATCTTAAAAGAGTTTTCATAACATCATATAAACAGTTAAAACATTTTTCTACAAAACTATGGATGCGTATGTTTTCCCCCACAGGCACCTATATTCTATATATTAGTCTGTTGACTATTAGGAGTATGATGGTACTTTTTTGAGGTACTTTTTCACCCAGCACCATACTCTGTGCAGGGCAATATGTGCCGACCCACATTCTGTGTTTAAACAGTAGATCCAAAATTCAGGAGTTTTATCGACTCATAGTCGTGTGTCAAGTGGCCCAATAGGGTCTTATAAATATGACCCAGCTTTGAGCACTCCGTAAGAAGGTGTCTGGCTGTTTCCATGCATCCTGGTATCTCACAAACTCTACAGATTCTACCATCATTCTGGATTTCCCATTGTGCACCAAAAATGGTTCTCACAGATAGCTGACCACTCAAGATCATGCAACTTCAGGGTATCAACATACATATAACATTGCTGGGCAAAACCACTGTTTACCCAGCATGATGGTATATAAATCTATGTACCATGAAAGAAATATGTTTGGCTTTACACGACTTGCAAATTACAACCTTGCAATAGCCCTTTTTATCCATCATCTCTATTCCAAGGTATTTGTAGTTTTGGGTATATTCAATGTGACCAAGATCAGTTATAGGGATTGCATTTTTACCTAACGGCCAGTGACAAGCATTGTTATTTTTGTTAAAGTTAATATATAACCCATGTTCCTCCGCATAACAGGCAAGAGCATTCAGCATAGCCTTCATTCCTGAGAATAAATGATCACATAATACTAAGTCGTCAGCGAAGAGCATGGCAGCAACAACACATTGACCAATCTTCAGGGGGCGTTTAGCATGGAGTATCATCCGAGAGGGAAGATCAGCTATGTAAAGGTTGAAGAGCAGGGAGGCAAGCATGCATCCCTGCTTTACCCCTCTGCCTATATTCATATCACCAGATAGAAGACCATCGTTTTCGAGATGTATTTGTGCCATTGTCCAAGGCAACTAAGATTTGGAGTAGCCATTCAGCGCAACCAAGTGCCTGAAGGTTCTTCCTTAGCAACTCATGATTAACTTGAGCAAATGCTGCGTGAAAGTCAATGAAGGTAATAAAATACCTTGGGAGGATACCATTTTGTTGTACAATGAAAGTAATACAGACTGAAGGGCTATTCTTAGATTTATCTCATACCATAACGGAGTCTAACAGTTGAATATTATGAATGGTACAGGAGCGCTGATGAAAAACAGTCTGATTTGGGTGCAAAATGTTGCGTTCAATAGCCCATGCCTACAAATGGTCTAGGACGAACGTAGCAAATACTTTTGCTGTGGTATCAAGTTGTGAAAGTAGACAGCAATTTTTTTAGGAAGCAGACGATCCCCAGTTTTAAACACAGGTACATAGATGGCTTTTTTCCATGAAGCTGAACTTCACTCCTCTCGACATACCTTCAATCAAATCACATATTTATTTTATTTAATTTTAATGTGATACAATTTTATGAACAAAACCTTTACACATAAATCAATAAAGAAACATACAAATAATTATTGCTTAAAATCATATTCATCTCAAATCATCTTAAAACATATGCATCCAAATCACATAATACAACAGCCCATAATTCATTGTCGTACTTCAGTACCGCTGCCGAAACACCATTAGGCCCTGGTGCTTTGGAGTTTTTTTTTTTATTTAGTTAGACGGGCTATCATATTGGAGATGTCAAAGTTCATTGGCCAGTTTACATTTTTAGATTGGAAAGTCGTGTCCTTGATATCACATGTCTTCAGTTTTTTTCCTCAATAAAAGTATGCCATACATTCTCAGAGATAGGATTGATAATAGATCTATCCGTTGTCTGTCTGGCTTAAAATTTGCTAAGAGAATACATATACGCAACCATCGCTTTTGATTTTGAATTTCAATATCAAAGGCTTGTGCATGTCTTTTTTCAGGAAATACCAAGATGTTCTTCTTAGGTTGTCCACTTTCAAGAGCCAACCCCTTTAACCAGGCTTCTATCTTTCCCTTGTGTGTAGGCCCAAGGTAACTTCATAAGTAAATGTTGCCTTCTTGCACACCTTTCTATTGTTTCTCTCCGACCAGACAACATGGCTACCAACCTGGTTTGGTACCAATCCACTAGTAGCATTTTGTTGTACTTTTACTAGATAAGGATCTAAAGTCAGACTTAAAGTGTTATGTTCTTGCTGATACTTATGTTTTTGAAAATGCTTGGGGATTTCGACATAGGTAATCTATGTTGGCAACTTTATTTCCACAATTCCATGTGGTTTGAACAGGGATATCGCTGGGCGTACGCCCATTATGAGCGACAATATTTCATTGGTTTAAAAATCGAAGTCAGTGTTTACCCTTTGCATTAGCTGATTTATGTACCAATACATTGTCTATTGCAATATTAGAGTAAGATTTGTCAATTGAATATCCCCCACATCTAGCGTTTAGATCACCACCCAACAGTAACAAATCAGTGTCTACATCAACATACCAGTTGGTGATAATCGAATCATTAGATTCAAATACATGGTCAGTGTAATTAAGCCTTGTGGGTCATACCCATTGACCATAAGCATACGTTGATTACTCCTAGCATTAAGTATTAGTTCAACAGCCAACACATTATCATTGTCAACTGGGTGTAATACTATTGAAGATGGTATTTCTTGCTTAACTCCAATAATAAGGCCTCCAACCGGGCACCCTTTCATCCCTCTCTTTGCGAAAGAATGATGATTAACATATCCATCAATAAAAATCTCATGCATCAGCCATGTCTCGTGAAGCATAAATACTGAGTACTTTACTACATTGTCAAGTGAAGGTCCCTTTTGTATAAAATGTGCATGGCCACGGGTGTTCCATGAAATAACATGAACATTTAATTTCTGAGAATATTCGATATCAATTTTAACCATTGCCACCTTTTTTGTCATCGTACTCAACAATGGGCTTTTTACCAAGACGTCGGACTGCAACAAATCTACATCTACCTCGGGGGGGGCACACTCTGACCCCCGTTATTGCCTGCAAAATATATCTCAGCTAAATACCTCAGGCGAGTGTGCACTGCACTGTATTACTGCCAAATAGGACACTCATACAAACCACATACAAAGAAATGGACACGAGAACGAAACACAGAAGTCAATGCATTTGTAACAAAGGAATACATGTATTCATGCTTCAGCAAGACATATAAAAACACACTACTAACAAAACCGAATTTGGAAGCTACCCCTTATGCTTGAGTGCAATCTACAATTGCCAACTCTTCTTGCTTCTGTGCATAGCAACCTATTCACCCAGTCCTGCTGGATCTACAATGCATTGCACTCTTGTTACGCTCATCTGGCTCCAACAGAGGCTCAATCGGAACTGGACAGCTGCGGTCTCCACCAATGTGATGCGTAGGGCCGGGATGACGGACTGGACTGGCCCACCTAGCTTCATTTGCTTGGCCCGTAGGAATATTCTTCTGCAAATGGAGAAAGGGAATTAACCACCCGTGGAGTTGAGCGTAAATCCCCTCACCCCCGCTGTTCTCCCCACAGATCACCTTTGATATCCCCTCTTATTGAAAAGATGAGCGCTCCATCCTGCATTGAGTGCAGGGGCGCATTGATAAACAGTTGCTTCACTGGCTCGAAGGAATTGGTGAGTTCCAGAACAATATTGACTCTGAGATTCCCGGCAAGACGTCGTAAGTATAAAGTTCGTAAGAGTTCAAATGCCTGTCTTTCACTCTTATCCGATTCCTTGCAGGTTGCAGCTTGACCCTAATGAAGAGTTCCTCGTGGCAACCGGTAGTATTCTGGTAAGGATTTGTATATTCCAACACAGTTCGATAAAATAATGTCAATATGTAACCCGTTGCTTTCTCCCTTATTCAGGCGCTGAGAGAAAGTATGAAGTCTCAGGGAATAATACCTCCGGTGGTAAAATCAGGTAAGTCTATTGTGGTGAGGAGGTTACCCCTTGTTAGTCCCTTTGTTTCACCTTGCTGTCCTTTTGTTTGCC